>NW_004797724.1:270284-272681 GCF_000002075.1 Aplysia californica | reverse complement strand
AAGGTAAATTAGCGAAAATATGGCTGCCAAAGTTTGGGGACTTCCATAGCTTGAGAGTCCGTGGAAACTGAAAATTTACTTTTTTGTGCCTTAAATCATTGATTTTCTGAAAAATCAACAGGGAAATTTGTTTTTAAATGGACATGAAAGGTGTTGAGCTCCCCCCCCCCAAAAAAAAGAAGAAAATAAGAAAAAACATGTTAAAA
This sequence comes from Aplysia californica, assembly GCF_000002075.1. NCBI lineage: Eukaryota > Metazoa > Mollusca > Gastropoda > Aplysiida > Aplysiidae > Aplysia > Aplysia californica. The sequence continues at coordinate 272,475 of NW_004797724.1, read as the reverse complement.
AAAATTGCCAAACGCCTTGGAAAATGCCGGTTTCTTTGACTTCATTATTTCTCGAGCGCCTGATTGGACCACGATGCCTCACATTTACAAACATATTTTATGTACACACACGTACACACACATATACACACATAATATTATATAAACTTACATATCTACTGATCCAAAAGATTTTACCCGCGTTAAAGCCTAGAAGTATAACTCTCTACCAAAGTGCACAATTCACACACAAATTGACAGGAAGCAAGCTGAACCATCCGGAAGGAGAAATCGTAACAAAAACAAAAGTGCCTTGGTATCAGCCATGGCTACTCCAAAGATCAAGTTCAGTGTTGAACAATGTATTTTCATGGTTGAAAAATATTATATCGAAACAAAGTCCCCTACACAGACATTGAATCTCTCCTGTAAACAGTTTGAAATTAACACCGTAATAAAATACCAAGTAAAGTAACAATACTTAAGTGGGTGGCAGACTTCATTCAAGCCTCATGGCTCTTTTGAAAATAAAAACAAGCGATAAAAAACTAGGGTCACCCACAGTAGTGGGAGACCGATGCAAATGCAAGTGCACACTCCCAAGAATGTGGCACTGGTGATGGAGTCTGTGAGCGAAGAACCCAAAAAGTGAGTTCGTCGTTATACAGACTTCAACATAAGTTAAGGCCAACCTTGACAGCCCTGATTTTTTAAAAAGATCCGAAAAAAGACAGCAAGGAATGTTTCAAAATTTTTTGCTCTGAAAGTGTTCATGGGTTACCAATGCGTACTACAAAGCTTCATGAAGGGGCAAAACCACCATGTGCAGCACGGAAATCCTCGGGGAATTTTAGCCAAGTTTGCTGGGTTTTTTTTATCGATTTGTGTGCAACGCCATGGACAGTAGTCAGTTAAAATTTCTGGTGCACGTGATAAACGGACGGCGTAAAATCCAGTATAGCAATCAATATACCACCGAAGATGAAAGATGAGAGACCTTGATCGTGCCAGAGCTATGGCATGGCTGCAGGATGGAATGGGAGCCCGAGAAGTTGCCAGAAGGCTTGCAATAGTGTCACACTCTGTCATTGTTCGCTTGAGGCAGCGCCATCAAACTTCTGGATCAATCCAAGAACGCCCACGTGCAGGTTGACCCAGTAAGACCAGTCAGAGTGTTTGCAACTGGTCCTTAACTTTTGGTGGAAATGTGTAGTATTGAATCAACTACTGCTAGAGAATCTGTTCAGCACATGTTGAAATACGACCTGAAGTTCAAACCGTACAAGATCCAGATACATCAAAGGCTCAGCAAATGGAACATGTCATTGACAGTATCGTTAAGCGCCCCAGAGCGTGTATCGCCCGAAACGGACGCCACATGAAGCATGTGCTCTAACTTCCTAAAAACTCTGATTTTTATTTGTAAATTTGACACAGTATATCCACCTGGTGACCAAGTAGGCCTGTGCAATCTTGAGTTTCTATCTCTATTTTAACCGTTTTTATGGGTGTCTCCGTTGGTAAAGTTTTGTATATTATGCAAAATAATCTCCAAAACACTTTACTCATCAAACGAAAGTTATCTTTTCCGGCTGCTAACAATCCAACCACCACCTACCTTTTGAGGAGCAATGTAATGTCCATTGAGGGAGAAAAAGTTTATACTAACAACATTTCCTTAATTAAAATTAGCAAAGGGTTAGATCCTTATTTCACAAATGCGATGTGGAAGTAGATCTACGGGTTGAAAACTAAAGATTCTGATCGTTCGATCACAGAATATTCTCATTTTAGTGGCAGTTAATCAAGTCAGTAAAAGTTTCCAATAACAACCCGACAACAACGCCCAACCACTAAACAGTGAACCCGTTCACACGGCAAGTTTTGTGCTGGTTTTGTATGCTACATAGCAAGATGAGCATGTCATCGGATACTGAGTCTCTCGAGGGGTCCCGTCACAAGCTGGTGGCAAGCTAGCTCACCATCTCTGCCGGCGAGTGAATACCGAGCTGCGAGGGATGATAGGTCTCAGGGGGACAGACTGAGTCATGAACAGATTCTCTCATTACTTTCAGCTCCCTCCCACCCCCTCCCACATTTCTCTGTTTTCTCTTTGGTCTCCTACCTTTTTCATTTCCTTTTTACCCCTGCCTGCTTGTCTGTTTGTTTGTCGGTCGGCCGGTCTCTCTCTCTCTCTCTCTCTCTCTCTCTC
>NW_004797724.1:267729-269625 GCF_000002075.1 Aplysia californica | reverse complement strand
AATTTTAATGTTCAAACAAACAAACAAAAAGAAAACCAATTGTTTGGAAAATATTGGTGAAAATGATGATAATGATGATAATGATGATGATGATGATGATGATGATGATGATGATGATGATGGTGATGATGATGATGATGATGATGATGATAATGATATCTGCATTGTTATTATTAAGGTTTAATGAAATATGAAGAAAAAAGCATTGTGATTTCAGTTATCTATGTTTGTCATGGAACTTATACAAATTACAATGAGAACCCCATGATTAGTTTTAAAAAGTTAAACAGTTCCTTTCCTTATCATATTACTTTAAAATGCACGTCTTTACATGTTGGTGTGACATGCCAAACTACCTGAAATACACATTCTCAAAGAATGGTACAAAGGGGTCTTGCACCTTTACGCCGCTTTCTGAGGAAAACTTCTCTCTACTTGGTTACAATCGCTAAAAAAGAATATACAGCATAGGTGGAAGTTCCAGAGATGCTTCGGTAAGGATCCTGTGTTCTGAAAAGTTTGGCATTCTCAGGTACTTTGGCGTGAGTCCATCTTGATACTCAGTTCCTGATATCGACCTGGCAAATGTCAGAACTACCCTTACTAGCTGAAGGATTTTGATACCGTTTTGGGAGATATTTATCAGAGTTGTTTGACCAATTATTTTGATTAAATAAATAGACATAACATGAATGTTTTACTACTGCTAGAATAGCAACAAATGTCAGCCTATCGATTTCTATGCACAGGGGCTCTCTCTTTGCGATCCGACGAACATTTATTGTTCAGGTTACACGCGACTAATAATTTTGATTAGATTTTTCTCTAAATATTTAAACCTGTCACTCACACCATAACTGTTATCTTGAAATAACAAAACGTCAATGTTTTGATGCTAGTGGACCGACGCTTCAGATGAACACGCTCAATACACCTTTCAAAAGGACATGGCCACTGAAATTGTAGGGCACATCGAATAGGATAGGGATGCACATTGTCACCGCTTCTCACTATCTGTTCGCCAATTTATCCACAACTAGACAAGTTACATCAAGTGAAATCACAAAAAAATTGAAGCCTTCGAATTTCTTTTTATTCCCTATCTCCGTCTTTCTGGTGGGACATTGTCTCATCCTCAGATTAGAGTTGTCAATGGCAGGCAAGGCAAAAGCAAACTGCCTCCTAACACTAATAGCCTAAATCGTGCCGATGGCCCGAGACTGTCTCGAGCTCTCTGGTTGGACTATAAGGAGAAGCGAATTCCTGAGCTACTCATATTTTTAAAAATTATCAGTCGTAAAAGCTCATGATTCTATGTGGCTTGATGTCCATTTCTGTCTAGAAAGACTGGGAGGGGAAACGATATACCTTATCCCCAACATCTAAACCCTTCACAACCTGCTCCAAACAGCCATGCTCCCCGCCCCCTTACTGTACCCCTACCCCCATCCCAATTCACCCCACCTCCCCAGCATCCTCTTTCCCAATCCCCCGACCTCCCTATACCCTTATATCCCCTTGTCCCTCCATTCCCCTTATCCCTCCATTTCCCTTATTCCTCCATTCCCCTTATATCATATTATTATCTCTCCATAACGAAACTAACTCTCCCCATTGGCCACAGTTAGCGTACCGAGGCCTAAAGGTCCGGTTACACGAAACGATTAATTGTACAAAAATCTCGACGATCTAGCGATAATACGATGAATCTTTAGGCGTTACCACAAAATTGTACAAAATTTGGACTATTGAACGATGGTTTGGAGACTCGGTCGAGAAATCAAGCCCTGCTTGATATTTTTCGTGCGATCACGTTCGACTTGACGTAGATTCACTTTGGAATTTGCCGCCGGGGCAGAACTAAACACAGGGCTCAAATTTTTAAAATAATTATCG
>NW_004797724.1:266299-267423 GCF_000002075.1 Aplysia californica | reverse complement strand
TGGGGCGGGAGGGGACTCTCGTGATCTAGAGGTACCGTATTCGCCTTTCATTCATTAGGTCCAGAGCTCGAAATCTTCAAATAGAGTACAGTGTAGGCAAATCGCTGTCGTCGCAAAGAGACATGGTGGCTTCATGACGAGGAATCTCCTCGATCGGAAGAAAACTGGACGACAGATTGGAACTTGTAAACAGACAACACTGTTCGCGAAAATGGACAGTTCTCTCATACGACGAATCTGATACAATTTATCGTTGCGTGTAACCGGGTCTTAAGGTATAACTTAAATGCTTAAAGTATAGCTTAAATGGCCAGGGCACAACCACTGCTGTGCCTCCCAGGGCACGGAAAAGTTTGCAAATTCAGGGATTCGAATTTTATGTTAAATAAGGTAAAATTTTTGTATTTTGTTTCATTTGCATACGCCATGCGAAATCCCAGGAGCTTAATTCCAATAGATTATACTTTGCGACATAATCATATGAACGGGATGATAGACGACATTCTACGCAATAATATGTAAGCATCTGGTCATCTATTCACTTACTGGTTTTAATTCTACATATCTAGATGTGTTTTTTTAATTCTCTAAAGGTAGGTAATTAGTTTTTCTTCAACTAATCCACCAAGTTCGAGTGGCTGAGAGAAAAAAAAAGAAAGTATGAAGGGGAAGGCAGTATTTTGTAAGCACGAAGGTCTATGCGATATCAACTCACTGTCGCTCACATTTTGGGGGTCAATTGTGTTGGCGGTTGAAATGGGGACAACGACGTGACCAAGCCTCTTAGTTCACACAGAAAAGTAGCCTTTAATGAATTCTTGTGTCTAATAAACTGAGATTCATGAAACGCAGGAATGCGCATTTACTCAGACCTGCCCCTTAACTCAATTCTCAGACCTGACCTTAACACGTTAACTATTTTCTAAGAAACCATACCGTTACTTCTATAAAGTTGCGAGTGCCCTTTGTATTCCACTTCCCGACATGCATAATGAACAAAGGATGTCCATCCCTCACATTTACACAGGACAAATACTCCGATTGTTCACATGGATGCCACTGGTTGCTTTTTCAGTATCATTACGTTGTTTGTTTGTTGTTGTTGTTTTTTTTGGGGGGGGGGA
>NW_004797724.1:263526-265220 GCF_000002075.1 Aplysia californica | reverse complement strand
TAGTAGTAGTAGTAGTAGTAGTAGTAGTAGTAGTAGTAGTAGTAGTAGTAGTAAGAAGATATACAAATGGCAGAACCCCCGCTTCAACGTTTGTCACCGATAGGACAGAGTAAAATAATCACAGCATAAGGATCTCGAAGTATAATGCGGTCAAAAATTCGTGACGAAACTTATCCTTAAATATCTCTTTTACGGGTGAGTCAATGTCCTCCATACTTTGCACAGCAGTTTGTATCAATTTGTCTTCACTAAATCATATTTTTCCAGAACAATTGGGGCTAGATTAAAAAAACATTTTTCATAAATTTATATAAAATACTTGAAACCTCTGTCACACGTAAAATGGGATTGTTCAAAGCACTTTCCGCTTTTCACACACATTTTGATTACGCACATGGCTTACGTCACAGTTCATCAATGATAATTATTAGGGGCAAAACTTGTTACAAGAAATTTATTTTATAATGAACACATCTTTTACACTAATGGTTCCCAAAACATGCGTCCAATAAGCATAGTGTCCCGATTACAAAAACATGACGGACTTGCTATTAAAAGCAATATTGCCCCAGCCGTAAACATTAACAAATCTGTAGAAACCTCCCACATGGATTTTTAAATTAGTATTTATTAAGTAATTTTCTAGAATACAGTTAGCAGGTGTTTACAAAAAGGTTGATAGGTTAAGACAAATTGATACAAGTCATTGTGCAAAAATTGGAGAACCTGTGTTAGATAGTTGAGGAGATATTTAAGAAAAAGTTGCGCCACGAATTTTTGACAGCACTATAGGGTTATCTACATCGTGGGCCAGCACGACACTTAACTAGATAAGCAATAGAACTGGTGCGCAAAAAAACCAAGAGAAAACCCCCCACTGGTGCTAGGTTTGACGCTAGGTTTGGATCCAGGTTATATACATATTATAGTTCTATTTGCCCGGGGTTTTATAATATCATAGTTATTGTAACCCTAGATGTTTTGCGCCCACACCAACACAACTTAGATAATCAAGGAGGCAACTGCTTCGACTCAGCCTATTAGATTCGACCTGAGCTGAGAGGATACAACATTCCAGTATACAAATAGAGATACTCGATAAAAACCTCATCAGAAGGGAATTGAACTCACGTCTTCTGCGTTGGGACCCAACATCACTTCAACTGACTTACCAAAAAGCCTCGGAACGAAGTCTGTCTCGTCTGTCTCGTCTCTGACTTCGGCACTGAAGGAGGTTCTCACCCTTCCCCCCCTTCCCCGCCCGCCATCCCCCTTCTCCCTTTTCCACTCTTCAGGGTCTGGGCCTCGAGAGTATCTGGGCTGAACTTCATTTTGAATCCAAAAACGACCTTGAACATAGGGGGGATAGCAAGCTTTCTTAAATCGTTCACCAAGAAAAACACTTCATGTATAAATGCCATCAGAGGGAAAAAATCCTTTTCTTGGCAAATGGATAGTTAAAAATGTAAGCTTTTGTTTCGAAGCTGGCCATACTAGTCAACTAGAAGTGTTAGATTCACCAAAAGAGGTTCTTGAACTAGACCAGTACCATCACCACAATTACTCTTCTTTTATGCTTGCTTAATATTTACTAACCGATAAACGCCCCATCAACTCTCTCTCTCTCTCTCTCTCTCTCTCTCTCTCTCTCTCCCTCTCTCTCTCTCTCTCTCTCTCTCTCTTCTGTCTCTCTC
>NW_004797724.1:253449-262719 GCF_000002075.1 Aplysia californica | reverse complement strand
AAGAAAAGCTGGTCCCCCCCCCCCCCCCCCTTTGGAACACCGTTCAAATTTAATGTGGAAAAGCCCCCCAACTCGAACAAACCTTCAGCTGCCAATGAGATACATTCCCTCTACGTTTAAATTTAAAGAAGTATGTCACAATTGACAATGTGCAGTTAGTCCCTCTCTCACTGCTGTTATATTTGAACTGAAGTACGGGAAAAAAGCCTTTGTCTTAATTCTGACAATACATAAAGGAGACAATGCGCCGGCTGAAGTATTGTCTTTTGACGGATAAACACAGTCATAATGCAATCCTGCATTCCTTCGATTAGGGGAAGACACAAAAAAGCATTACTCTAACTTTAAAAAAAAGTTAAAACCGTTTAATTTCATCTCTCATCCTCACACCATTCTAGAGCTGAGGGCCTGTTATTTACCCACGCCAGAAGGAAGCTATTATACTGCAAATGGCAACATTTACTGGAGTGCTGTTGTGAGGTACGAGCACGAAAAAGATCGATCTAAAAAACTAGTCTTATACAGTTCTATGTTACTCGTCTTTGTCACCCCGCCAAATCGCTCTTTAAAAAAGTCAAAGAGATCAACTCAGTACAGACAAATACCATTTATACAGCCATGAAATTGCACTTATTGTACGGTAGTTTGTTGAAATATAAAATTTAATTGAATTAGTCGGAAAAATTGTGTAATTAAGTATTTCAAAACTTCGAACGTTGAGCAAACATTCTAAAACGTATAATGTCAAGAGTCATTGCAATCTGCGTGATATAAACTATGTGTAATGATAAGCTGATCTTTGAAATATCGGGGGTCACAAAATTTTTTTCTCGCCCTTATCGCACTTTTTGATTACTTATACCAGAAACAATTAGCCCACCTTCAAACAAGCTTGCAAAGGTAAAGGCAGCTATTAACTTAGTTAAATGTCTTCAACAATTACGTCACCACATTTTGACATACATATTCGCAAGCGAGAATGGAATATCGTTTAATATTTAAGTGTCAAAATATTACAAACGGATAATTGGAATTTGGAGATTATTTTTGCCTGAGAAGGAAAGGCATATGGTTATTTAAAAGAATAGTTTTAAATTTGCCAGGGCTACAGTAAAGGTACAAAAAGCATACATATCACCAACTGTTTCTCATCAAGTGGAGTAACTTTCTATTCTCGCTTTTACGTTGAGAGAAAAGTAAAGTTCTCCTCTAACCCAAACTCTTGTTTCTCTCTTTCTCGCTTCAGTTGTTCTCTCTGTCCTTGCTGGAGACTCTGATCCCACACCAAGCGCCGTGTCGGAGTCGGAGAGCGAGCTGTGTGTGTTTGTGGCTGATACAACTATCCTCCCAAGTCTCAGCCGGCGGGACAGACGACGAAATCCCTTCAATGTCGTCCACACAGTTGAACGTTTCAGCAATGCCGACCTTCTTAGCAGCTGCCAGGGAAAAAGCAGCTGATGTTGACAGCCTGAGTGACGGACTCCCGACCACGACAGCTTTTCCCGTATTCATTCCATCGGAGACTTTTGTCTCCAATAGAGTGGCATACATATTTGAGCTGGTAGTTGATCTCATTATCAGTTTCATCGTTGCTAACGTCGGAATCGTTAGTAACGTTTTCGTTATCGTTGTCTTCTGCAAACAGGTGAAACGACTTTTGTATCTAGCCTGTCTCGTCATTCTATGACATGTTTACTCAAAACTGGTATTATAGTGGGGGGGGGGGGGGGGGGAGGGGGGCGGGGGGCAGGGGTTAAATTGACGATTTTGAATCAATTTATGGTATCTGGACTTTTTATGTATCATACTTATACTTCAACCACTTGTAAATCTAAAAAGTGATTACTCTTTGCGTTAAAAACATCATCCTTCAGATTTTCTGTCCTAGAACTTTTATTCTGCCTATTACGTAGCAAAGCGTCGTTTTTTTCTTAAAACTTCAATTTTTGATAGTTTTTCTCATTTACTTTTTTATTTTTTTTATTTGATTCCAATGAAATTTTCAGGGTTTGTTATTCACTCAATAACCTAACTTTATCCTAGTGGAAAAATCAAATCGATGCCTTCATAAGTGAGTTACGTGGATGATTATGTAATCGAATTCAGAGACATGAAGGGGTAGGTCAGTTATCCATCTTTAACTTTTTTCTTATTCAAGATGTCCAAGGTCCCAACTGTATAAAATTTTGTATTGAGTATATCTATCAATGTACCAGTTTGGTTGGTAAATATAAAACCCTATTTACTTTTATGAAAGTTGTTTATTTTCAATATTTCGCTCAAATCACCCCCTCCCCCTTTCCTCCCCCATTTTCTCCCACCCTCCTTCAAAAGTTATCAAAGATGTTTATTCTTTCAGAGTAAGTAACAGACAGATATTACAGAACAAATCTATCTATCTATCTATCTATCTATCTATCTATCTATCTATCTATCTATCTATCTATCTATCTATCTATCTATCTATCCACTGAACTCGATTAAAAGAGCAACAGGATTTTTCTATCACCTGACAACGCAACAGTATAGTTCTGATTGATTATTTATCGTAGTCTCCCCCCCCCCTACACCCTCCTTAAACAGCCATCTTCCTGAATCGATAACTACAAACAGCCATCTTGCAGTTTCCAAATAACAGATATCTGTCTGATCGAATCAACACAAAAACCGCCACCAAAACCAAACCACTTCTATGTTCCGCAGGGTTTCAACAAAAGTGTCAACATCTCCATGACAACGATCGCTTTGTGGGATCTGGTCAAGTGCCTCGCGGGGTCAGCAGAACGCCTGTCTGGACCACTCAGCCTGGTGTCGCCCGCTACAGCGGTGAGCTGGAGCAACCTAAGCACACCGAGTCTTGTGTACCTGATCACATTCACTAACTACGTGTCTAGTTCTTTGGCTGCATACGTGGCCCTAGAACGTTGCCTGTGTATCGCTATTCCCTTTTCAGTATCGACGCTGCTCACGCCAAAAGTCACAATGGGTGTCATGATCTCTCTCTCGGTTATCGTCTTCGGCTGCTTTGTGGTAATATTTGGTATCTACGATATCGTCTGGATGTACAACCCTGTCTTCAACGAGACAATCTTCATCTACCGTCACAGCCAGTTCTACAAAATCCACCACGCAGTGCTAATGCAGTACTACAATCTGGTCGGGATCATATGTCCAACGGTTAGTTTCTTCGTTATTTTAACCTGCACGTGCGTCATTGTGATCAAGCTCAGAGAAGCCTCACAATTTCGGCAGGGAGAATCAAAAGATCAGTCCAGGAGCACCAAGCTAAGCTCCAGAGACAAGCAGGTGATTCGAATGCTACTTTGTATCATAGTCGTCTACGTCATCAGTTTGTTCCCAAGGGTGGTGCTCTATTTTGCGAAATACTTTATTTACGAGTTTTATTTTCTGAGGGAGTATCACAATCTATTCGTTGTCATTTGTTACTGGATTTTTCTATTAGACTTTTTTAACGCCGCTGTGAATTTTTTTGTCTTTGCTTCAATGAGTTCAGGCTTCCGTAACACTCTTTATGAAATACTAGGTTTGAACAGCAAAGATGTAAAGGAAATTAGCTCCGGTAATGAAAGATAAACACAAAGAAGCTGTTTTTCAATGCTAGTCCTTGACTACGGATGACCGATCTACAAAATATATTGGCAGGAATCTAGCTTACTTGTTCGGCATTGAAATCTAGAAATTGTATGTGTGTGTATGTTTGTGAGTGTGTTTGTGTGTGTGTGTGTATGTGTGTGTGCGTGTGTGTGTGTGAGTGTGTGTGTGAGTGTGTGTGTGAGTGTGTGTGTGTATGTGTGTTTGTATGTGTGTGTGTGTGCGTGCGCTGCAAAACTAAAAGACAATTTTAGTGTTTGAGCTCTTTATCGCCCTGTTTACGTGTGTGGGTAAACAACAATGTTTCGCTGAGGTTAATCGTGATCTGAAAATTAAACACCAGTAATACCAGAACTTTTAACAAAAAAAGCCTTAATTTATAGTCCTGTTTCTGGTTGTGTCAAAATATGTGAGGTAGCGTGGTGGGATCAGGCTCTCGTCAATTTTTGGGCATGTTGAGTTATTGGTATCATCTTAAAGCTTGTTCACTTGTCTTTATTTGGATGAAAACAATATCCATTTATCTTGAATACAAGTCGAGATATTTGCGAATGAAGGAGGTGGGGGTCACCTGTTTTCAGAGGTAAAATAAGTGAGAAAATGGCCGCTAAAGATTAGTTATTACCTTAGCTTAAGAGTCCGTGGCAACTGAAAATTTACATTTTTTGTACCTTTAATCAACGTTTTTCAGAACATTAAACACAGAAATGAGTTCTTTAATGGGCTTGAAAGGTGTTGAATCAATAACAAAAATTTTATAAAAATTCACAAACCTGCAGAAAAATGCAAGTTTCTTCACTTTGATTATTTTGACGAGAGCCTGATTCCACCACGCTGCCTCACAAATGTTTAACAAAGAAAACACATCTGAACAACTAATGAAATATGAACTTTCTTTTCCCCTTCTCTGAACTCAAACATCAGTTCTTTGGAGAACACGGCACTACACTGTAGTAAATGATCTGACTGTTAAAATAAGGACGTAAAACATTTACAGTTTTTCGTCGTCATGCCTCTGCTCATCTCCAGCACCATACCAAATCGTCTATTGCCGTTTCCGCTTATGTCCATTTCATGTTTCTTTCAAATGGAACGCAATCAATAAAAGAAGCATGAAAGTGAACATTCACACAAACCTTGCAAATAGACTAATTACATCAACAAGCGAACAATAAACAATTCAGACCAAAAAACCCCCACCCCAAATAAATAAATAAATAAATAAATATCCCCCAACCTCCTTAATAAACAGAAAAAACAAGCAAACGAAAAATAAAAAACGAAGGCAAAAACAAACAAGCAAACCAAAACAAACAAAAGACAAAACAGAAAAACAACAACACACACACAAGAACAACAATACAAAACCAAACCAAACAAAGCCAATACAACCAAACATACAAACATGGGGGCTCTCGTGGCCAAGAGGTTTAGGTATTGGCCCCTCATTCAAAGATCCCGGTTTCGAATATGGGTAGCAACAGAAAAATTTCTACTCTAAAATTGTCTCCTTTCACCTCCTTTCCTGCTCTCTAACAATGTTCTGTCTTCTGTTTTCGTCTCCTCTTTATGCCCCCACGTCCCTTTCTATGGGCTACTGACTCTTTCTGCAGCTTTTCTGCCGCTACTCCTTGAATCCTTCTTACTTGGATTTTTTGGGATCCAGAGCTAGAATCATAGCAGGCGGCACATGTCCATAGCTGCTCATCTCTCCTTTCCAGCGTCCACCTCAGGGTCTTCCTGCTAATTGTCTCCACGAGGAGCTGGTTTGAGACACGCCTGACCACTCCTAAGAGCAAACTTTTTTTCGCTGTGCCCCCCCCACACTTTTCTTTTATTGTGCTGAGCGTGTGGAAGTCTGTCTCCTCTTGGTCATGAAGGCTCTCCTTGCATCTGGTGATCACCATTGGTGGGTCGAGCATGATTCGGCTATTGGCTGCTGCTTTGCCGGCAAGTTCATCAGCACGTTCATTTCCGTGCACCCCGGCGTGACCAGGGAAGAACATCCATGTAATCCTTAGGAGGTGGCTATTTGCAATGGAAGCTCTCCAGTCACTGTAGAGCCACCCATTCCTGATTTTTTCTAGGGTGCTCATCGAATCTGTGACTAACAGGGCATGTTTATACGCTTCCATGCTGATCCATTCCATGGCCTCTGTTATTGCCTTGACCTCCATTTCCATGCTCGATGTAGTGCACTCGTAAGCTCCAGACTGTTCTTTAATTATCTTCCCGTCAACTCGAGCACTGAACGCCCACCCAGATTTCTGGCCACGCCTCACTGATCCGTCGTTGAAGACGACAACATCATCCATCACTGAATTCTCCTCAAGGATGGCCACAATTTCCGCATTAGTTGCATTTGCTGGACACTCACGACACTCTCGACCTAGCGTAGCTATCACCTTCATGAAGTTGCTCATGGCTTTCTCCGGCCTCATCCAGTCACATCCTCTTATGTCCTCGATTTCACAACACATATTGAGAGTTCGCTCTGCCTGCACCATCCATGAAGACCCTCTTTTCAATCTTTGGCGTACTTGGTTTCCAATTTTCGGATGTAGAGGGTGACGTTCGTCTACTGTTACTCGAAGGTAGGCCTTGACTTGTGCTAGCTTGTGTAGGTGGGTTAACGTTGGTAGGTCCAGCAGATATCTCATCGCAGGATGCTGCTGTGTCACGGGTGCATCCCAGAACAGTTCTCATTCCTTCATTTTGAATGACTAAGAGGCGATGTAGTTGGGTTTTGGATAGGGTGAGCATACCAAGGCCGTAGTCCACTACTGCTGTCTTTCAGCCACACCCCTGATCTTTAAGTAGGAAAGATCTACACCTACCCTTCTCGGACAAGGGCCAAAAACCTCGGAGGGCCCGTGGGCAAGTTGCACACATTAAAGATCCCTTGGTGGTCTAAAATCGATGAGAGTAGGCTTCGGCCGCCACCCGTGCAAAATTCAAAATTCATTGCCAACTGAAAAAGTATAATGTGTCCCGTGCGCTCATATGACCTTATGCAGTTGCGAGCGCCTTAAAACACTCCCCCCCCCCAAAAAAAAAAAAAAGAAAAGAAAAAAAAGAAAAAAAAGCGCAAAACAAAAAACATACAAACAAAAAAATAAACAAACAAAAACAGTCCCCCCCCCCCACCCCACGAAAAAGCCAACCCAAACAAAACCAAAACCACACAACGCACACGCTAAAACTGTTGTGCATTGACTTAGGCTGAGCCAGACGGGGAATATCCCAAACTCACTTCGGGCGTTCTTCTATGACGTCATTTTGAACGCCAAGGTTGTCACGCACAAGAATGTCATCAATAAAGACCGCTGGAAAGAAACAACAATGGATTCCATCAATACATAATGTTCTTGAAACAAAGACTTCAAAAACTTCCAGCTTGTTAGCAGAGTTGTGAAGGTTACAACATCATGAATGAATTCTAACGAAGCTCGAGACATCGAACTGGCTTTAAATGAAGGAAACTATTGATTTATATCAATGGCAGATTTTCAGACTCACCCGGGTGTAAGACGGTCTGACTGGCGGTTACACAGGTATTAATTTTAAATAAATGAATATATAGATCTAGATCTAGATCTAGGTTTTTTTCTTTTAAAGGATAAAGTTTTTATCCTTAAACCTGTTTCTTTCCTGGTATAACAATGTTATTAGATGCTTCTAGATCTAGATCTATATGTAGATATAGATTCTATATCTAGATTCTAGATGTTACAATGCCATTTAGATCTACATCTAGGTCTAGATCTAGAATCTAGGTCTAGATCTAGATCTAGATCTAGATCTAGATCTAGATGTAGATCTAGCTCCCCGCTTCCCCAACAAACTGTGTAAGTGTGTACGAGAGTGTATGCATTTTAACATTTGAATTTACCTCTCTCTCTGTGTTTCAAAAACAGCAGAAAAACAAGACAAAAACCAAAACAAAACAATGAGAAAAGCCGAAATTAAAGCTTCAAGTTTTTAAAAAGACAATTTAAACAGAACCGTAGTTCATGAATCAGGGATCCCTGTATGCAATAATACTTGGTGACTGAACTCAGTTACACAATGATTTCAGACGTCGTCAAGTAACATCCTGCAATGACGTATTTATTTGTAAGTTTGTTGACTTCTTATTGCTGTTGTTTGCTCTTTTTGTGTATTTTTTGTTTGTTTCTGGTAAGTGTTTTACGGCGCTCGCAATTGCATAAGGTCATATGAGCGCGCCGGACACATAAAACATTTTCAGTTGGTAAGAAATTTTGAATTTTTCCTGAGTGGCAGCCGTAACCTACTCTTATCGATTTCAGCATTACCAAGGGATCTTTTACGTGCGAAACTTGCTCACAGAATCTCCTAGATTCCCCCCCCCCCCCATAATCCGGGAAGGCTAAGTGTTAGATCTTACCTACTATAAAATCAGGGGTGTGGCTGAAAGACAGTAGTAAAAAGGAGCCAAGGAGTAGCGCACAGTTGTCCAGAGGAGGGGGCAAATGAAGTGAGGGGTGGGAGCAGAAAGTGGAGACCAAAGCAGACGACAGAACATTGTTAGAGAGCAGGAGAGGAGGTGAAAGAAGGAAATTTTAGAAAAGAAAATTTTCCGTCGCTATCCGAATTCGAATCCTGGACCTATTGAGTGATAGGCAAACACCGTAACCTCTCGACCACGAGAGCCCCTCTCTGTCGTCTGTATGATGACTAGATTCATGCTTCAAAACTATAAATAAGGACATTTTCGGAAAGGGAGATCGAAGTGGTGTTTTTACTCTCTTTCTTTCTTTAAACTATTTAGGCATAATGACAAATCTTTCGCATTTGGCTTTTCAGAAAAGAGGAAAGCACGTCTTCTTCTTTGAAGGAAGACCTCTATACTATTGTTCAAGGAATGTCCAAAAGGTAAGTGTAGAGCAAATTCGAGTCAGAACCCCCTCCCCCTCCCCCCATTCCTCTTGGTATGTGAATATCAGAGCTCTCAGTTTGACCAAAGGCTTTGGTTTAAGAACTCGGTGCGGTCAGTCTTCTTTCCATAAAGAGAAAATGGAGGGAAAATACATCTATGTGAGGGTGCAAATGACATACATGCCGAATGAAGTTTTATAATGTGACCTACCCCTAAACTCGAGCCTATCTAGATGTTCCGATCATTACTCACAAAATATGCCAACAATGGCGGAAGCAACTGGGCTATATAATAATATCTAAGTCTACAGTGCCTCGGTGGTGCCCTCAACTGACATGGCCACTATTGGACACTATCATGACTGTATACCCTTGAGACAGAGCCATGGAGGAACAAAATTGTTGCTCGTAACCACTTAAAAAGAGTGCCATCAACGTTCTTCCACGAACGAACAGTGTGGTCGCATCTGCATGGTGAATGCTTCAGTCTAACAGTCGAAATAAATTGTTATAATGGTACGACATCGAAACTGAAAGCACGCAGATAGTCTAACGGCCTCATATTGTCAGCGTGATTCTCAGGGGGAAAAGGGCTTTTTGGGGGTGGGAGGGGGGGTGAAGGTATAGGGAGGGGGTTAAAGAAGTCTTGGCTAGACATGGAAACATGAAGGACATAGAGATTCGGAATGATTTAACAGCAAATTTGAGGAGAGTAATTTTGAATATAATATACTGAGGCGCAAAAAAACAACAACAACC
>NW_004797724.1:250858-253349 GCF_000002075.1 Aplysia californica | reverse complement strand
CCCCCCCCCCCCCCCCCCCGCGAATTTTTATTACAACACAATGATTGACAAAATGCAAAACATAGGTTTCAGGTTATTCGTTATGTGTATTAACAAAACATTTGCACACTTCTTGATGATATAGCTGACATGAACTGAGGGTCCAACACATTCATCTGAGCCCCGTTGACCTTGACCTTGGTGAGCAAACTTAGTAACGCGTATGGCCTCCACGTGCAGCGATTATAGGGAGGCATCTTCTGTTCATAGAGTTAATCAAACGGTTGATCTGGCCATTTTGGATGCCACCGAAGATCTGGATGATGGCTGAAGTCAACTGGGCTGCTATTCGAGGCCGTGGCTGCATCTGGTTAAGCTGTCTTTCAATCACGTCCTACAAATGTTCAATAGGGTTCAAGTCAGGTGAGCGAGGTGGGTGTGCCAATAAATTGACATTGTTCAGGGCCAAGAAGTTCTGGATAGCACGTGAAGTATATGGTCGTGCGTTGTCTTATTGATACAGAAAGTTAGGATGCCTCTGTAGAAAGGGCAGCACATGAGGTACCAAGACTTTTGCAATATAGCGCTGAGCCGTGACGCCGTTTCAACGTCCTGGACCGATGTTCTGGAAGATGACAGGTCCCACTCTATGATTCAACGCCAAGGCTCCCCATATCATCACGCTCTCGCCTCCCCAGGGGTCACACTCCAGAATGTTGTTGTCGTCGTAGCGAGTCGTGTCTCTGCGTCACATACGGACACGGCCATTCGCTGAATCGACGCAGAACCTGTTTTCATCACTGAAGAGGACTCTCTTCCAGTGTGCGTTCAGTCAGTTGACATGCGCATGTGCCTTTAGCCGTTGCTGTCGATGCCATGGTGTTAGGACAGCTATTTGGTAAGGACACCTGCAGTGAAGACCAGCAGTCACTAACCCCCGTGACACAGTCCAGCGGCCAAGTTGGCGTCCAGTCGTTCCCATGGTTGTTCTGGCAGTCTCTGCAGCCGGCAGAAACGGATCGCGGCGGTGCCAACGAAGGATGGCGCGATCATAGGCCGGAGTTGTCACCCTTGGTCTTCCTCTTCTTGGTCGATCTGCTGTGGTCGCTGTCGCTTGTAATCGGTTCGGAAGGTCGATGCCTTGGTGCTTGTGTGGACACCAAAAAATCTGGGACACCTGTTCCACCGACTCACCGGCTGCCATTCGTCCGACAGCTCTTTCTCTGTTTTCCCTTGATAACTTTGGCATGTCTGAAGCTTGTCTGTTTCCATATGAATGCAACATTTCGAGGCGTGGATTTTATAGGCATACGCCCAGGACTGAGTGAGCACAAACTTACCACTCACAACAAGTTACAAGTGTGTCCTGGTGGTGAGTGATGACTCGTTAGTTATGTATTGCTTACGCAGCCAATGACATCATTGCCACGCTCGAGGCAAGTGTTGAGTGATATGAGTTCAAATCACACAACTATGAACTCAGCATTGGGCGATTACAACAACATAAAAAATCGCGTTATTTTTGCACCTCACTATATTAATGAACCTGATTACCGTGGTGATGACGATTATAAAAACATTAAAAAATTCAGGGGAAAGGACATTCATGAAACTTTGTACGTACCACCCCCCCCCTGTCCCCTCTTTCCATCCAAACAACCCAATCAGCACACTTCAGCAAGTTTCTAATTACACAACATCAATCAATACTGTAACAGGTGTCTTCTGGTGTCGTGTCCTATGTCATATTTTGACTTCCGGATTTGCACATCCAATCTGGTGTTTTGTGTTTGTCAAAGCAAATGAGTAACGTCACTGATAAACAGCCGGATGAGTTCATTTCCTTTCGGTAAGGAGTCATACCTTAATTATATTTTTATTTGGTTATACGGGGTGCCCACTATGGATGGGATCGGCCGATCAGCCTGATCGCCCGACTCGATCGCCTCAAAAACAAACGTTTTCGTTTTCAGTTTCAGGCGATCGAGTCGGGCGATCGGCCCGATCCAGCCGTAGAGAGCAAGTAGTTAGGCTACCGGACTCCTAATCGTGAGGTTGCGGGTTCGGGGGTTCGAGTCGTGGGCCCGACGTTGTGTCCTTGGGAAAGGCACTTTACACGAATTTTCCTCATTCAGCCCAGGTGGGAATGGGTACCTGGCCGTAGACAGCGAAAGATCTTGTCAGGATGTTAGTGTTTTAGCGCCTATAAATGGCTGCTTGCCCTGTACGCTTCCCAGGAAGTTGAGGTTGTTTCAGAATGCTCTCAAGTCTGCTGGGGTAATAGTATATTAGCATAAAAAGGCAACTGAAATATATTACGACAACAGTATTAAATCTTTTGGATTTCAAGTCCTTGAGAACCTAAAATACATAACAGTTTAAAAAAAGTTAGGCCTATGTGAATACAACCAACGTCTTGTGTCCTGCACGCTCATGCATTTGAGAGCGCCGTAAGACTTCTACAAAACAGACAACAATATAATTTATGAATATATGTATGTATGTGTGTATA
>NW_004797724.1:233241-249116 GCF_000002075.1 Aplysia californica | reverse complement strand
CGTGTGTGTGTGTGTGTGTGTGTGTGTGTGTGTGTGTGTTTGTGTGTGTGTTTGTGTGTGTGTGTGCATCCGCACGTGCGAGTAATGTTTGCTGGTTTTGCAGGTAATAATTTGTCAGTTTTTGACCAAATTTGCTTACATGCGTTTAATACCTCTTTCACTCTGCCCTCATGTCTATCGTATATGTAATAATTATGCATTGGCAATACCTTTAGTTTACGAGGTCATATTTGAAACTAAGACATATGCCTACAGTGCTTTCGCTAGGTAAAAGCTATGGCGTGCTCGTCCACATGTTAAATAACACATATAGTAAAGGCAAATAACTTTATTGTGTCCAGCCTCGCAAGTATGTAGCTGGAGTGGATATTAGAACTGTATAGTATAATCATTATAAACTGCTAATCTCGACTTCATGTCAATTTGCAATAAAAAATTTGTAGCCCCAACCGATGTTGCTCGCGAACCGCACATTTTATGTACACCACAAACTTACGATGCATTCATGATTTATATGCTTTTGTCGGTGGAGTAGATTATGAACAATTTAATTAGTGTCGTACCAATTGTTTTAGCACTCCGGTGAGGGGACAGGTTCAAAGGTGAGAAAATCGTTAAGCAGGAAACGACACCGACATGAAATATAATATAGCGTCAACGGTTAGCTTTGATAATATCAGCGTTGTTTCGTTTTGGCAGATGGAGCATAAAGGTTCTGGGCTGTGCCAAGGTTTTGTTTCTGTTTTAGTTTTTTTTCGTCTCAGTTGTGTCTCGATTTTCTCTCTCATAAATTACGGTGTCGCCTTGATATTGTCTCGGCTATGGCGTCGTCTCATGCGGGAAGTTTTGCACCCCCAGCCAAAGACCGCCGCTCCGTTGCTTGCCATTGCTGTCAGCCGACGTCAATGTTTGCCCTGAGAGTAGCCTAGCGTTGACTTTAGGGAACATAGCTTAAAACAGTGTGCCAATAATATGCTACGGATCTGTAAGTTAATTACAAGATCGCATGTCATGGTTGAGTTACCTCCGTGCCTGCAAGCGTTTACTTCTGTTAGTCCCCCCTTCTTGGTCTTCTGTCAGTTCATTCTTTCAGCGCCTTTTATCGAATAGATTGCTGCTTGATCCCCGCTAATGGGCGTTTTTATACTTTAAGGACGCGAACTTTGATAGTGGTGTATTCTTTTAAATGAACGAGTGGCCTTGCTCGTCGATTGTGCTTTTATCAGGCTGCGTTGCCCTTTGTGCTTTCTTCATGACACATGCATTGGAGAATCAAGAGTTCTATAACACAGACACGTTTGGGCATAAATCATTCAAAAATAGTAGAGCTCTGATACGCGTTCGGCTACGAGTGATACAGTGTGTTGAATTCTGCCTGAAAGCTTTCAAGAAAGGTTAGAGTGGTGCAGGCGGAGAGTCATACGGCTGTGTGTTGTTTAGCTTTCGCGATTTTGGCTGTGCCTCTAATCCCTTGTCAGTGTTATGCATACAACCGGCTTCTTGTGTAAAGTGGCTACATACACATGCTTTGTTTACGTTCTCTTAGCCCTCGCTTTAATCCCTCCTTCACTCTTGCTATCGTCTTCTCAATTTCTTTATAACGTTTTTTTTTCTTGCCAGTGATACTTTTGCTTTGGTATACCCCTGCCTTCTGACGTCAACGCATTTCGATTGCTTACGATAACTAATCGCTGCTTCTCATACTGCTGCACCTGTGGAGTTCCGTGTTCTTATAATTCATGTTGCTTGAACATTACTGTAGCCTAGACCAATGCTTGTTAACCTTTTTCATACCCAGCGCCTTCTTTTGTTGCATTTAAGAGGCTAGAAAGTTCGTACCGCACGCCTGCATGTATTTCCTAACGGGCATCAAGTAACACCAGTCACTACACGGTTGATGCCCATCGCCCACCAGATTTACCAAAGTGCACAATAAGTACTTAAGTGGGCGCTGCGGCCGAGGTTGGAAGACAATTTCCTAGATTCATAATCTTAAACAGTCTGCAATGTCCTTAACGCTTATTAGATATAGTCCAGTTTGTTGAACTGGGATTTTGTTAGTATCAAAATCATGATAGTAATACTACTAATAAAACAACAACAAAAATAATAATATGATAATTTGAACGTACCTCCTTGTCGTTTGTCCATTTTTAGGAATTTTGTGTGGATTTCCTATCAAACATCTATCGTCTTTATCTCTCCTCCTTCTTTTTTATGTTTATTACTCTCTTGTAACATCTCTAATCTTCGGCTCTTGTATGACCTTATAGTTTTGCAAGTGCCGTAAAACTCTTACGAAAACTAAAGGGATTTCTTACAAACAAAACGCTATTTCAAGCATAGTTCCAGAGCTCAAAATAATAATTTTGAGAGCAAATCCACCCATCTTCCAGTAGAGAAACATTTTTTAAAGTTTGGTCGTTGAAGACAGAGCAGTTTAAAGCAATTTCACATGATATTATAATCTAATTTCTATCCCACACTCCAATCTTTATGCCCTTATCCTCTGGCTTTGGTCGTGCTTTTGGCATTTATCAGGGTGATTGCCCAAAATGTCGTATTACTACCAATATAAGTATTCCCTTTGTGGTAGCTCGATGGGCCCGATAGTATACTATTTAATATTTTATAAACAATTGGTGTTACTTTCGATGTTGTAGGAAAATGTTAGTGGGGCAGCATACCCAGTCTGTTGATCTCAACTCGCTTGAGCGTAGGCTATTTTTAGCCCAACAACGAAGGAGCCTAACAGTTTGGGGTATATTGAATAAATAATCACAAAACCCCAGTCAAAGCTGTCATTTAAAACAAATTACAAAACACCCCCCCCCCCGAAAAAAAAGGAAATGCTCTCGAATCTCACAGAAAACGAAAACTGTATCTGGTTGGTCCCAACATTTTTTAAATTTTATCAATATTTTGAAATGGTATTGTCTGGAGGTCTAAATATGTTATTTTTGTCGTCCTGCATGAAATAAGCAGCACCAAGTGTTAATTCCAACATGCGTATTGCGTTTGGTTTGGAAGCATGAAACAAGGGTCCTAGTAGGAGTACACGATGTATTGGAATGGTGTGACAGTATCCTTTAGCTATAGTTCTGTGCATGTGTCTAAAGTCCACACCGAAATACTACATTCCTTTTCTCACCATGCCTATTGTTACACCTGCAAGTAATATTTTTAATGCTGCTGTTCCTACAATTAGAACTATTAGATTTGTATACGATCACTTGGACTAAACCTGGAAGAAGAAGAAAGTTATTCTGATTCTGAATTCACTTTTACCCAATTCCGCCCCTATCCATAAATATAGCAGCTTTTAGTATGTTTTGTGGGATACTGTGGGAGTTTCAGCCTTCTGGTAGATACCAAAAAGAAAAAAAATCAGAGTGTTTGAAAGCAGGTTTTCAGTAGACTCGAAAGAACTGTAGAAACAATTAAATTCTCAGTTTAAATAATAAAAATCGGACAATAAAAAAAAAGCTATCAAGGGATCGAATTCTTTCAAAACATTACTCTCGGTATGCAAAACAAGCACAAATTAGAGCTTTGACCAGCCACACAATCATGTAATGACAATACAAATAATCGTTTATCCTGAATACAAATACTAAAGGGATTCTCGGGCACAAAATTCCGATTATGTAAACCCGTAAAAATTGTATGAAAATGGATTTTCAGTGAACAAATTTTGCTCGGCTCACCACGAAAGGCTAGTTTCGGAGGCCTGTTGTTTGAAAATGTATTACCCTTAATGTTAAATTTCGTTATGTTGTTGTTAAATATGCAAGGGACACGTTTCATATTATTTCGCAAGCAGGGGACAAACAATTATAAACTATGTCATCGTGAAAATACTCAAATGACTTATCTGGCATGTTGGCCAAAAAGATGGGCAAAAGCATATCTTTGAATGTGTAAATGTCCATAAAATTGATAATTAATAATGACATCTGACTGATATTTCGTATCTATATGTAATCTGGCACGCTGAATTAAAACATGCAGTTATATTTAACACACAATTAACTACTTTTAAGCATAGAAAAGCGAAAAGGTCACCATTATTCTTTTAATTTCCTCGCATTAGTATAAATATACCATTCCACAGGTACTCTTAATGGAAATAAGTAGGCTATGATATGTAGCATTGAATGATAATCACGAAATCAGAAATGGCCCTTTACTTAATGTAAGAATATATTATTAACTTACCTTGCAAAGAACATTACAAGAAGCACTCTTGTTAGGTTGTCAACGCAGACATGTTCATCTCAAAGCGCCCGACTAGTCGGATGGGTCGGATGTCATATCAGCCACCTTTGAGCTTTTGCAAAGAAAAAGAGGGTGGAAAAAAGGGGGGACGGGGGGGGGGGGGGGGGGCGGCAGGGCTTCGAAACGAAATATTTAGCTCGACTAATGGAGCCCCTAAATAATTATATAAGTACATACATGTGTAAGAAATAGATCAACCTTTCTTGTTGACATTACAAGAATGTTTTTCTTTCAAACTGTTAAATAGCAATGTTTGGTGTTTCCAGTTCTCATTTGTTTGCTGACATAGTTTATTCTTTGTCAATTGTCAAAGGAAAGAACGTAATCTCTCCTCTTTCATGATTAATTAGTAAGATCATTTCCGTTCCTTATGGACAAGCAGTTTGTATCAGAATAACCTCCCCTCCCCCCCCCCCTTTTCCCATTAACACATTTTAATTATGGTTTCGCCGATGGCGCTAAGCTCGACGATCCACCCACGGACCCTGTTACCGTTTTCCAAAATAGTTATTCATTTATTAATACCACCACTAAGAAAAAGGTGCACCATGTTTTGAAAGAGGAAAGACAACAGAACGCATTGTTTCTGTTGACCAGATTTCATTTGTACATGGACATAATAATATAGGGGTCGGGTAAGATTGGCTTTTCAGACGAGTTTGCACGACAATTGTTTAAAAGAATAGTAATTTCTGGGGAATCCTTTTTTTCACTCAGCTTTTCTTCCAGGTTCTTTTGTCGTGATCATTTGCCTGCTAAAAGACTAGGCCATTTCCGTGTCTTTTGGTCAACGGGCTTTCGTGTGTACAACCTTACCCTCCGATAATCTTTGTGACCAAACGCGACAAGTGGGGTGATCCACCCGTAGTGTTGTAGTTTTCCCAAAGAATGATTAATTAATGGCTCTCGGTGTAAAAACAACAACATAGAAGTTAAACATAATTCTATTTCGAAAGAGAAAAGGACAAGGAGCATAAATATGTAAATTTCATTTTATTTGTCAACAATATTTTAAAGAAAAATGTCATGAATGCAAAGGATCTAACACGTAATCAACACTTCGCCTTGCTCGAGGGAACTTTTCCAGTGAGCAAACTCGAATTGTTGGTGTATACCTACTTTTCGTTCCCTACCAGACCTTTAACACACTCCACAAGCACGTTTCACCCATGTCTTTTTCAGTTTTTCTCCACTCTAAAAACGACAGCAGCTTTGTTCCCATTCACGGAACTTCTATCATAATTCTGGGGGTCACTCGCCTAGTCCGTAACAGCTCCAAAAGCATCGCGTATAACTTCACCAAACTTTTAAGTAAACGAAACAAGGATGTCAACTGCTGCCTCGCCGCTTAGTTAGCTTGTACCTGTACTAAAAATATACCGGAGTTATCGATCGATAATGCTTCTCCCGCAAATACCCGAGATATGGCTACCGGGCGCGAAGTGCGACCCGTAAATACACGGGGATGGGCGAAAGTGAGTTAAAACAGCACATTTGTGGCCCTATAGATCTGCAAGCATTTGTATTTGTCAGTTCCGTATGTATCCAGCTAGATGACAGATGGGACTTTTAAAAAATTGGGAGCACTCTTCACGACCTTAAGTATGCAACGGATATTATATATATATATATATATATATATATATATATATATATATATATATATATATATATATATATATATATATATATATATATATATATATATATATATATAAGTACGCAACGGTAATATATGTATATCATATATATATATATACACTAATTTGAACCGACTTGCATAGGCGACAGTAAATTTATTTGCCTTGTCAAATTTAAATTTGACACAGTGCACATACAAAGGGCCACCACTCTATGTGTGTACGCGGCATTTTGAGTCGCTGTTTTAAATCTCTTCCTCGTTGATTACCACGGTAATTTCCCGCCACACTGGGCAAAACAGTTTTTATTCGAACTACGCTAAGACTAATTGAGTACAAATTTTCTGCCCTGTGGACAAATCCGGGAGGTTTCAGGGAGGCATTCGCCCAACCTCACACCCCTCCCCCCCCCCGTTGTCCCAATAATTTGATGTTTTGGAATTGGGTTTAACACTTTCATAAATATAAGCGATTTGCGACCGTTGTGGTGGCCAAATGTGTGATCTGCGGCAAAATAATACTGCCCTTTTGTCCCTAAAAGCAATGCATCTGTGTGCGGGACTGAAAGTAAAAACTTACTGGCGCCTTGTTTCTAGTAATTTGTTCAGAAGAGGGGCTAAGGAACATAATTTCTGTTTTCACATTCAGGGTAAAGTGACAATTTCTATGCTCGCACTTATAACTCCCCCGTCTTGTTCCCATAAGACCAGCCCCCCCCCCCCTGCTCTTCAAAAACAAACTAACAACCAAAACCAACCAACAAAAAACAAACAAACACACACACCAACACACAAACAAACAAATTTAACTCCCCCACATTTTTTTTTATAGTAGAGGGTTTTACGGCGCTCGCAACTGCATAAAGTCATATGACCGCCATCCCCCCAAAAGAAAAAAACAAAACAAACAAACAAACAATCAAATATGAAAAGAAAAAAAGCCTGGCGAACTTTTGCTACATGGTGCGGTCTGCTGCTTTTGAAATGCTCCATCCAATGTTTCAGAGCTGCTGTCCTTCTCTTCTTCCGGTGAGCTATGGCTGTCGTTGTGGTGACATGCTATTATTATGTTTATGCTAACGCTTACACTTTATTGATATTCTTCAGTGTCATGTAGTATCACACTCCTACTAAAAAGGAGTCAGATTTCAGCCTGGCTCCTGCTGTTAGTCGTTTGAAAGAGGTAGCCTGTGAATTTATTATGCTCTTGCCGTTCCTTGGTATGTGTAATAGTACGCTTCTGTTCTCTCAAGTTGCTTCGACAGGTTATGCAGAACTAGTATTTTCTTTTATATGTTTACTGTTAACGCATGAGCTCGTGGCACTTACACCAAGCTTTACCGAAAAATAAACCTGTTGGTCTGTAAGCAAAACCTCTGCTTTATACACTAAATTTTATTCTTGAGTGCATGTAAGAAACTTAAATTCCTACCTCATTGATTAATCGTGGACAAATGAAACCACCCAAAAGTATGCTCCAATGCCCCAATGAACCTCAACCGATTTTAGACTAAGCAAGTTATACGAGCTTTCTGGGACAGATACTCTTACAGTCTTATCTCAGCTGGACTATAAAGTTAAGGAGCCTCGCTTTAAATCACCAATATTTTTTTTAAACGGCGTCAGTTGCAACTAGAACTCACAGCATAGATCTAGTATAAATCAGTATTTTCAACGAGTGTGGTTTATCTTCGTATTATAAGTGGCTGTGTCGGTGGTTTGAAGTTACCGCAGGTTGGTTCTCCTTCTGTTGTTTCTCCTGGCTGTCTAGAAACGAAAGAGAGCCAGAAACTTTCCACCCTTGGAATCTTCCAACAACACTTGTTATCGACCGGGAGAGTGGCACGGTAAGGGCGCAGAGTACGTTTAGGGCTTCCAGGTATCCACCAAAAGGCGAGCTAATCTCAACCAATGCTTAAATAGCTTACTGCTTGTTGAGGGTCCTTCGCTGACGCTGCCACCGGCTAATCGTGAAAACAATTATGGTTAAAGCCGTTCCCAGCTCCTTTGTTATTAATATACAAAAGCTTCCAAATGAGCGCCCCGTCGCTCTCCTATATTTGTGTATACAAATGAACCTTGCAAAATAGGGGCAATCGTTAATCTGGCTGTAGGCTGCGTTCTAATTATGATTACTGTTATAAAATACTTTGACTCATACACTTCTAATACTGGCTTTACAGGAGAAAAACAGGAAGCACTGCTTAAAGGCATAATATTATAGTGGGCAGGATAAGTGGGTTACTGCGAAGGGGGCAAAGGGGGAGTGGTAGCCCGTTGGGTATTCAGGTTACTAACAGTCATAAGGTTGTAAGGTAAGGAATACCTGTTAAGCCAAACACCTGTGAGCTATGGTGTTCAAGCTTATTTATGGATAACATATCGCCCGTGCTTTGGTACTGGTTCATTCTGCTTACAGACATCAGTGTGGTCAACAGAGTTAAAACACACTGTTCAAATACGTCATTACCTTTTCGTTTTGTGTATTTTCTGAGTAATGGAATAAATCCCCGAAGGTTAAACGATTTGGAATGTAAGTAATTGGATGGAAAGTCTTATTACGGTTAGTTTTGAGTTGATCTAGATTTTTCCTGCCTATGTTTGGGACAACTCGTCTGTCATTCCTAACTTGACAGTCACTGTAAGAGACACCTATCCACACAAAACCCGCAGTGTTTTCTCTATTTTGATAACGAGCTTATAATTGTATTCTTTTAGCTGATATATCCATTTCGTACACTTGTTGCTTAAATAAGATCTCTGTTTAAAACGGAATAAAAAGTGCATTGCATATCCAGTGCCGGCATTTGGAGGGGGTCACTGGTCGCTGCTACTTTTGTTCTTTTACTTAACTCTTAGTATACAGAGCGCCAATTCAGCTGGTTCACGACTGTATCACTCGGTCTACAAAATCCCAGCCGACCCGTCTTATCTCTAATCAAACTCTCATATTTATTGCTTGGATAACTAATTTCTACTCAGTTTAGTGTTCAATTCAAGCAAGTAAGTTAAATAGAAGCCGAGTCATACGGCGATTTGCGATGCTGAAAATGTTATGACAAAATTGGTTACATATTAAAGATTAATAACCTTCCATAAACTATATAAGAGTTAAGTTGTTTATATCGATCTGTCTTGCTTTTCCAACCTCTAATAAATAGCTTTTATCGTAATGGTGTGTTTCCGTTGTATTGTCGAGGAGAAAAACGTTGATCTTTTATAGGTAAGCCTCTTGGACAGGGTTATGGTATTTTAGAAAATGAAACGCGAGGGAGGGAGCTGGAAGTTGTCGCTCGTACCTGTGATTATCTCGAACAGGTGATATTATTTGGAGTAGGTTTGGCTGCATCAGATACAGGCTAAGATTACAAATTCGGATAATAAAGGGTTTCACATAAAGTGTTCACAGGGGTTTGCCAAATATCTTTTCTTTCCTTTTGGTCGTTCTCTATAATTTTTTTCTAATCATTCAATGAGGGAGTTACAAGCGGGGACAGGTCAGCTTAATATGTTTCAAAAAGATAAAATACCACTTTTATTTACTCCCGAAGGAAGTGTTTTTGTTTTAGTAAGATTTTACGCACTTTCAACACAATAGGGTCATATAAGTGCTGAAGATTACAAGTGTTATAAGAGAGTGATAAACCCAAAAAAGAAGGACGAGAGACCTTTAACGTAATACTGATTATATTAACCAAACATAGATTCATGAATACATTGATATATAGGTGCACACATACCGACACATAACAATACTATAGTTGTGCTAAAAATACGCCATTGCTGGTTGCCACTGTGCAGCGCCCCGCTTTTTGAGTTAAGGTTATCGTGTTTTTCTAAAAAGCACACCCCAGTGACCACCCATCTGACTCTTGCTTGACATTAATTCTGAGTCTAGACTCACAAACCGCTCGGCCACTGGAGCTTTTGAAGGGGTCTGTTGTGTAACAGTTTGGCTCTTCACTTCATCACGTTGAGGACATACGTTTAATTTCCTAGTAGAGGTCTTTTTATCGCCCATCTTGGTCTGTCTGCCGGGATGTTGTACTTCTCTTAGCACGGGTTGACCCTAACATGCAGGGCTGAAGCAGCCCACCTCCTAAGTGACCTAAATCTAGTCGAAGGGGAACTAAAACGTTTATAATTTCACTTACAATAGCAATTACGTCGGTCAGCTCTGTGTGGAATGATAGTGCCCAAAGTCGTTCCAAATAAATTTAATTGCCACCCAGGGTATTTCTATGAAATGTCTGATCATTTGAAACTTTTGTGATGTCGGTGTCTACAATTACGACGAATAACAAAGCCAGGAGGGGCGTTCTGAAATAGCATACCCTTTGTGGTTCTATCATTCCCAGCCCACCCCATTTTCTCCCTTTTAGAGAAAAATTTGATCGAAAGAAACTATATAGTCCCCAGGGGGTCACCACTTTTTATTTCCGTCTCGAACAGCTTTCACGACAGTTTTCTTTTTTTCTCTTCATTTCTTTCGTCCTTCCTTCCTTTCTTCCTTTTTTCTTTCGTCCTTCCTTCCTTGCTTCCTTTTTTTCTTTCTTAATTTATTTCATTTTTTTGAATGTTTCTTTCGGCATATTGCCTTAATAATTGTACTCATTGATACGTCTCAATTCTTTCCCACCGATTTGCAGTTAATCGTCTTACTTTCGCTCTACCAGTCTTGAATGGCCCACCATTGTGTGGATGTGTTTCTGCAACTTCAACAAACTACGAGTTTTTCACTGTGTCGACTCCCTGTGATTTCCTTTCAGCCGTTATGGAGCGAACAAAACCTCGTGCTAATATATCGTTTGCTTGGCGCGCTTAGAAGGATTGGAACACTTTTAGCTCAATTTGCGTATCGTTTGATATGCGTCGCAAAAGTCAAAGAAATATCTATTGGTTTAATGGATTTGCAAATAATAACTGACAACGGAAAGCTTTTTCCAGCCTTTCCTGCAGCGAGGGATGAAATCAATATTCTACTTGCTTATCCATGTCTCCGATTTTTACTAGATCGTAGCGATTCTCTTTTCCCTCTATCGGACTTACTTTGTTGTTCTCTATCTCTTTCTCTCTTCTCGTTATTGTACACTCTCTTCCTTTCTCTCTCTCTCTCTCTCTCTCTCTCCCCTCCCCCCTTTTTCACCCGTTACCTCTTCCCTTCTTTACACCCGCCCGCTCTCCTTTTAATCTCCTCTTTCTGTCGCTCTCACCGTCTACGGTTTATCGTTAATAATGTTCTTAACGCCACTGAAAACGCACTTAATACGGCAATTCAGCACATGCTAGACATGAGAGGAAAACCTTGGATCTGGAGAACAGCCGAATCTATTGACATTAATACAAAAGGCGAACTCAGCAAGGCGATCGTTTGACAATAGAGCATAAAAACTATAAGCACAGAGGAGTCGAATGAAAAGCTTTCCTGCCACAGAGAAAGTAAGCGAAGCAAAGAGGAAAGCGTAGCTCAAACGTGTGAGAGTGCCAAAATGAGCCAACGGAACTCTGTTAGCACTAACTTTTTGTTTGATTTTGCTCTGAGGCGCCAGAGTTTACTGTCTCTCAACAGGGTGTTTGGAATGGGAGAGACCACTCTCGCAGGCGTCTCGAAAGGAGGCGGTCAACACCACCCTGGGGATAAAAGCGACGAGCACCCGAAGGCTTCACGTTGGAGTCCAGGCGTTTCAGAGAGGAGCAACTCAAGTAAGTCGAGTTTCTCCCTGGCTAAGATGGCCAGCGAAAAGCGAGCGAGACGGGTGAGATTTTACCGCAACGGCGACCGCTTCTTCAAAGGGATGATTTATGCAGTGTCCACAGAGAGATTTCGGTCGTTCGAGAACCTTCTCACATCTCTGACAACGTCATCGTTGTGCGACAAACGCGTGATGCCCCAGGGAGTCCGACACATCTTCTCGGCGGACGGCGCGAATCGGATCACCAGTCTGGACCAGCTTCAGGACGGGGAGAGCTATGTGTGTGCTTCCAACGACGTTTTCCGCACTCTGGACTACTCAAAGAACGAGGACCCGGACTGGAACAGAAGCCTTAGCGCCAGATCCCAGACGCGGGAGACGCCATACTACCAGCCTAACCAGCAGCTGGAGAGACAGTCTTCTCAGAGTGACCAGCACCGCTCCTCGTCTTCACAGAGTCAACACAGGCCTGGCAGCTTGGCAGGGAGCAGACCAAACTCGTCCCGGGCCAAACCCTCCAAGGTGAGACCTATTCTGACATTACACTACAAATAACATTTTGTTTTTAAGTGTAAGGTATTGTTGGTATGTTACCTTTCAGACTGTTATTTATTGGTACTTAAAAATGTCCTTACTATCGTCCGGACAACACCAACTGGACAACTTGTCGACCTCATTACACAGAAACTAAATGGCAAATTGCCTTGATTTTTTTTGCGTGTGCTTCTGAATTCCAAAAAACCATAAAGAATCACGATTTTTGTGCATATGCGACAAATATAAAGAGGTGCTTTTTATATAATCATTAGTACTTTATTACAGGCTGCGAGGGGATTTTTTAAATAGAGCAAGAACGGAAGTTGAATGTTAGTTTTTTTGTTTGTTCAATCTATTCTCTTTTTTTTTTATAACTGACTGTGTGCCGCAAAACTGAGTTGTTTTCAGTCCAGCGGTTAGTGGGTAATAGTGGGTTTGTTTAGATTGACTGGTGATTGTGATATACAATAAGACATTTTTTTTCTTCACAGTCTTTGAGATCGCTTGTGTTTCAATTTGCGGTCGCTTTTTCATTCATTACCATGGTTAGATCGCTTAATTTACAAATCAGAAAACAAATCTCCAAAACACATTGCCATCGCTTAATTTACAAATCAGAAAACAAATCTCCAAAACACATTGCCTTAAATCTACTGAACTATTAACTACTGTGTTATGTCATGTTAATAATGATAATAATAATAATAATAATAATAATAATAATAATAATAATAATAATAATGATAATAATAATAATAATAATAATAATAATAATAATAATAATAGAGGTGTATAATACTTCCAAAATACAACTTTCATATTTTGGTGGTTCGAAAATGTACATGTATGTGCTCTGCCTTGGACCTGCGCGGGGAATGTGGGATGGGCGGTGGGGGTGAGGTGCCCAGTGAAATGCCTAATGCTTTAAAACCCTCTACTATAAAAACAAAACACACACACAAAAAAAACTCAACACCACACACTTTTTATAGCAATCACGATACAATGTGAAAGTCATAACAATACAAGGTCATAACAATACAAGGTCTCGTTGCAGCGGCTCAGCCAGAAATTTCAGGGGGGGGGGGTACAGTTTGGTTAATCTGCAATTAATTACTAATGATTATATAGGCAGCACCTCTTCCTATTTGTCGTACATGCACAAACATCGATAATTTTCAGGTCTTTTAGAATTCAGAAGCGCATGCAAAAATTCAGAGAAATTCGCCACTTAAAGTTGGTGTTTTGAGGTCGACAAGTTGTCCATTTGTTGTTGCCGGACTATAAGATTGTTGTGTCTCTCTGTTGTAACAAAGTACATTGTATTTCGTTTTCCATTCTCTAATATTATTAAGGCGCCATATTTCTTTTGTTTCCTCTTCTTTCACAGTTGAGACTTTTGTTCTTCTTTGAGTCATATTATTATACTTGTCTCTGTAACACTTTAGCTCACATTTTAATGTGGTTATTTCCTTTCCAGCTCAATGACTTAATGTGCATGATTTACACCCGTGGATGACCATAGGGGATATCAGTATTCCTAGTATTTATTAGTACTCTGTCCTGGACTTTTCAGTTATTTTATCTTCTACATCGTTTTGAAAGACATCTTTTTATTTCTATTCGTTTGTTGACATCTCCGTACTTGTGCTTACAGAGCTTTAATATTCAAGTCTTCCCCAATTCTCAATAGTTTGACTTTCAACAGTTATACTTGGTTCCCCTTCTGCCGTCTAATATACAAAACACTTTGCGAAACTGTATTCTAGTTTGTGAATGCTCTGGTATAGCATGTTTAGCGAGTATTCAAGGCTCTCACTAATTGGCTTTGTCCAAACGGGGACAAACGTTATCTTAGTAAGTCCTTTCTCTTACATGAACGTACATTGCATAATATAGAGGTGTTAAATCCGTACCACACTTTACCATACACTTAGACTGGCGTCTGTGCTGTGGTAGGATCGCTAGGTTCTTCGCCGTCTCACGAAGAAGACGCAATTTCGATCACCGATTGAGGAAACTACTTATCCATCAACTCTGCCCGTCTGCTGGTATGTTGTATCTTACTCCGCCCAAGTTGGTCCTAGCAGGAAGGGTCAAAGCGGCCCGACTCCTCCTAAAAGATGTAAATGGAGTCAATAGGGGTGAAAGATACTTCCGGTCAGATTAGATTAATACCATACCATACCATACCATACCATACCTTACCTTACCATACCATACCACACCATATCATACCATACTATACCATGTCATACCATACCATGCCATACCATGCCGTACCACACACTCTGACTACTGGCTTCTATGGTGTGACACTCTAAATATTTGTTGTCACACAGACGATGTAAGTTCGATCCGTATGGGGAGGGTTTGCCTTGAATTGAATTGAATTGGTCGTAGATTAGCTTCAGTTTAACGCCGCTTACAACACAACTGTGTCATATAAGTTCCGAAGATTAGAGGTGTTATTAGAGAGTAATATACCTAAAAAATGAAGGAGGAGGGATCATGACAATAGAGATTTAATAGCAAAGGAAGCGTAAAAAACACAAGAAGGTCCACCAACCACTCATTTTAATGATCAAAATTGTGTCTTTTGGAGAAACACATTAATTGCCACTCTTTCTACTTGTACCATTTTTGATTCTTTAAAATGTCAGCTGAAGTCATTTCTGCTTTTAAATTAATAGGTTGAATATTTGGAGTGATTTTCTTTTAGTCAGAACATAGCGTTTTATGATACTGTTGCACATTGTATTGTAGTGTAAAGAACTCAGAGCCTGTGTGCTTTAATCGAGGTTGAGCGCTATTTAAATGTCATTTATTATTATTATTATTATTATTATTATTATTATTATTATTATTATTTATTATTATTACTGTGGCTGGCCCCGTCCCCAGAGTGAGATGTGCCCGTCCAACAGCAAGGAGTACGACAAGTACCAGCAGTCCTTCGTCACGCCCCGCCTCATCACAGTCATCAAACACGGCAAGAGGCCGCGGCGTGCCGTCAGACTGCTGCTCAACAAGAAGACGGCGCAGAGCTTTGACCAGGTGCGCAACGACGACCACTACCACTACTACAACCACCATCACCAACTTCACTATCCACCACCACCAACATCACCATTACCACCAAAACAACCACCATCACTGCCACTTCAACCACCGCCACTACCACCAAAACAACCACTACCAACATCACCACTACCACCACTACCACCACCACCACCGTCCCCATCATCACTACAACCATCACCACCACCACCACCACCACTACAACCACCACCACCGTCACCATCATCACAACAACCACCGCCACTACCACTACAGCCACCGCCACTACTACTAAAATAACAACAACCACCACAACAACCACCACGACCACCGCCACTACCATCAAATCAACCACAACCACAACTACAACCACAACTACAACAACAATAACAAGAAACAGAAACAACAGCGAAATAATTCCAGCAACAGCAGCAGCATGAAAGAAACCATATAATATTGAAACTTAAAAAAATAATAAGCATCATGATAATCAAGTATTAATAGTGTATCAACAGCGATAAAGTAGTGCTAATGCCTTTAATGTTAACAGTAATAATAAAAAAATATTATCAGTTTAGTTTAGTTTTAGTGGAGGGTTTTACGCGCTCTCAACTGCATAAGGTCACATGAGCGCCAAGGGGTGGGTGTCAACAGAGAAGTCTTTACAG
>NW_004797724.1:223241-230741 GCF_000002075.1 Aplysia californica | reverse complement strand
TTGTTTACAATGTATACACAACCTATTGCTGATATTTTAAGACAATATGGCATGAATTACCATCTTTATGCTGATGACACTCAAATTTATAAGTCTATTGATTTCGATCAAATACCACTTTTAGTCGACTCTACTGAACAATGTACTAGAGATATAAAAATATTGATGACCAGCAATAAATTGAAACTAAATGATGACAAGACGCAAATAATGTTGAGGGGAAATACAAAAGCCATTAAAAATCTCCCAGAGCTACAAATTGATATTAATAACCATACCATTCGTTCAAAAAGAAGTCTTAAAAATCTAGGGGTTCAGCTGGATTATGATATGTCTATGTCCTTCCAAATTATCCAGCTCAGCAAAAGTATTTACTTTCAGCTTAAGAAAATTGGCAGTGTACGAAATTATTTAACTAAAACAGCAGCCAAGACACTTGTAACAACACTCATTTTATCAAAGTTAGATTACTGTAATGCTATTTTATCCGGTTTGACATCCGAAAAACTTTCAAAATTACAAGTACTCCAAAATCAAGCAGCAAAATTGATAATGAAACAAAAGAAATCAGGGCACGTAACACCAATTCTGAAAGAACTACACTGGCTGCCAATAAAAGAAAGGATCAAATACAAAACTGCCATTCTCTGTTTTAAATGTATAAATGCTAGTGCACCTTTTTATCTTAAAACATACCTGGAATTATATCATCCACCTAAAACCCTTAGATCAGCCTCTGATAATCTAATTCTTAAAACTCCAAAACAAAATCACAAAACATACGGCGAGCGTTCCTTTTTATTCTTTGGTCCCCAGGTATGGAACGAGCTCCCATATAAAATGAGATCTGCCCCAACAATTTCCATTTTCAAAAATCAGCTGAAGCATTTTTTATTCACAAAAGCATACCTGTCATAATGATGTTCTGTGATATATATATCCATGTGTATGCCAGACTGTGAGACTAAAGAAATAGCGGGTGAGAATGAGAGAGAGAAAAATAGAAAGAGAGATAGGGAGAGAAAAGAGAGAGAGATGTATAATACGTTGTTTTACGTACGCACTTGTCGATTAATTTTTAAGATGTGATGTCTTTTTCGTTGTAATGCGCATTGAGCATCTTTTAGAAAATGGAAATGCGCAGTATAAAAATGCGCAGTATTATTATTATTTATTATTATTATTATTATTATTATTATTATTATTATTATTATTATTAAAATACAAGGAGTTTTTTCGCCCCCGTTGGCACAATTTAGATCATTTATAAAGCGGGCTTTGACCCTGTCTACCAAGGAAAACCAGGGGGCTCTCGTGGCCTAGAGGTTAAGGTGTTGGCCTCTCATTCAAAGGTCCCGGGTTCGATTCCGGGTAGCGACCAAAACATTTTCTTCTCTAAAATTGTCTCCTTTCACCTCTTTTCCTGCTCTCTAGCAATGTTCTGTTGTCTGCTTTCATTTCCACTTTCTGCCCCCACCCCTTCACCTCCTTTGCCCCCTCTTCTGGGCTCCTGACTCTTTCTGCAGCCTTTCTACTGCTACTCCTTGGCTCCTCCTTACTGCTGTCTTTCTGCCACACCCCTGATCTTCTGGTAGGAAAGATCTACACCTAGCCTTCTCGGACAAGGGCGAAAAATCTCGGAGGGCCCGTGTGCAAGTTGCGCACGTTAAAGATCCCCTGGTGGTCTAAAATCGATAAGAGTAGGCTTCGGCCGCCACCCGGGCAAAATTCAAAATTTCCTACCAACTGAAAATATTAGGAGTGTCCCGCGCGCTCATATGACCTATGCAGTTGCGAGCGTCGTAAAACACTTTACAAAAAAACCCCAAGGAAAACCAGGGCTGAGAGAGATACAACAGCCCAACAGAAACCGCCACCACTTGGGAATTGAACTCGAGTGTCCTTTGTTCGATGACAAAGCACTTAATTGCCACACCACAGCTCCGACGCCGGTATATTTGCATTTGACAACTGTTAAACTTGCACGAGAAGTTTTCTCTAAAGTATTTTAAAATCAAACAAACCAGTGTGCTTAATTGAATGTTCTTATAGAAAATAAGTTTTATTACTTAAGTATCTTTCTCGTTGATTTTGAGCATGTCTTTCATTTTGCTTTGAACAGGTGATGGTTGACATCACAGAAGCTGTGAAAATGGACAGTGGGAATGTTCGCAAACTGTACGCTTTGTCTGGGCGACAGGTGAGCTTTTCGATTGTGGCTAACTTTTTGTTCGCCTTTCGTAGGACTTGAGTCTACGTCTTTGTGGAATCAGATCACTTCAAGAGAGTGACGCTAAGTCTCAAGATGTGACATCGGACTTATAGGAAATATTTACATAAGACTGAACCCAAATGCGAACTTCACACTGTCTCACGTTTGTCAAAATCACAACCGACTGCACCGGAGTGGCCTGTTATACTCTTAAACTGTACCCACAGTATAAATTTGCCATTTATATAGTTTGCCAGCTTAAAAATGTTTTCTACTTTCTTTTGAAATTGAATCTCGTCTGATTGAATTCATTCTTACACTTCTGTTCTTTCAGTCTGTCGTTCTGCTGATTCCCCCCCAGCTGCGGCTGGCCCTTTGTTGTGCGTGTGTGCGTGTCTTTGATTGATATTAACTTGAAAATCGATCTTTTTCCAATATAGAAGGTGGGCATTGAAGCATATTTTATGATTTCACATTCAGTCATGTAATTGCGTGCTTTAAATGGTATTCAGGTGTGATTGTATGTTCATTGGCGCTTTATTTGAAATGTACAGTGACCTCTTTAGATCTAGTTTTTGACCTGCCTAAATCATGACTGATACGTAGTCTCTGTTCCTCAGTAACAATTATGATTATGTCCATATCTGAGTTACATAGTCCATGAAGGTTTTCTGTACAAAATCAAAAGCTCGCAAACAATACAAAAGAGCGCATTTAACGTTAAGTCCAAAATTTGAGTGTTATTTGGGGTATAGGAATATAGTATATACACATACATACATATGTATATCTCTATATGATTATTTATATCTTATTATTATCATTATTCGTGTAACGACGTGGTTGAATCAAGTGCTCGTCAATTTTCGGGCATATAGTGATATTGGTATAATATCAAAATGTATTGACTTTCCTTGCTATTGATAAAAAAATATCCATCCACCCGGAATAGAAATAGAGATACAAGTGTACATGTATTTGGAATTGATAGAGATTGGGGTCACCTGGTGTAAGAGTTACAATTAACCAGAAAGTAGACACCAAATATTGTGACTTCCATAGCTGTGATGTCCTTGGGAACTGCAAAGTTACGTTTATATGTGTCTTTCATCAACGTTTTTCTGTATAACCAACTGTGGACTGTGTTTTAAAAAAATGAACATAAAAGGTTTTGAACCCAAAATATAAAAACAAAACAAAATACCCCTCCTCCCCTAAAAATTGTGTGTATTTAAATGTGTTTGTATTTATAATTAATTATTTAACTATGTATGTTTGGCGTGGTAACTCACATTTTCCAACTGGCACAATAAACTAAGTATTTACTATCATTTGATATTATACACACACACACATGCACACACACACACACACACACACACACACACACACACACACACACACACACACACACACACACACACACACACACACACACACACACACATGCACACACATACACGCACACACACACACACACACATACATAAATACACACATATACGCACACGCATAGGCACACACATACACACACATTATTATAAGGTTACTAGATGATGATGAATAAGCGATTCTTAAAATCAAGGTCAAATATAAATGAGTTCCCTTGCAGGTATCTTGATGTTTTCATAGGTGACATGCTTG
This sequence comes from Aplysia californica, assembly GCF_000002075.1. NCBI lineage: Eukaryota > Metazoa > Mollusca > Gastropoda > Aplysiida > Aplysiidae > Aplysia > Aplysia californica. The sequence continues at coordinate 226,885 of NW_004797724.1, read as the reverse complement.
GCCGACTTCTTCGGGGAAGACGCTGTTTTTCTAGCCTGTGGCAAAGAAAAAGTCTCAATGGAAGATCTAAATCTTGATCAAAGAGGTAAGAATTGCTTTGTCTTTACGTTACGTTTTCAGGTGAAATGTACACATAAGACATTTACGTGCGCATAGCAAGATCAAATGTCACATAGAAAGTTTCATGACACATAGAAAGTTCAAATATCCAATAGGACATTTTAGTGCTCAATTGTGCCTGGAAAATTCAAGATCCATCATCCCTTATCATTTCAATATTATGCTTGTCTTTCCCCGATGTAAACCACCAGAGGTTCGCCAAGTGAACGCTTACCGCCCCTTCACTGGCAAGACCCGGGAGAGAGTGACACTTCGTAGATCGCGGAACACTGGCTCCGACACCGAGTCCCGTGCCTCCAGCACCAAGAGGAGCTCAGATACGTCTGATGGATTGGGTAACTGCTTATTGTTCTGACGTTAGTTGTACTTGTTTGCCCCCCCCCCCCCACATGAACCCTATCCGTACGTCCTGGGGGTCAATTTGTACCACCGGGGTTGTATTCTTCACGTTTCAGAATACTTCTAGTACGAAGATCTCTTTGAAACTTTAAGCATTTCTAAAAAAAATCATTTTGACAGACTGTTATACAAAGCCTATGGATCGGATTGACGAATAAATTCCCTCTTTGGAAAGTGTTGGCACAGAGTTCACCACGTCGTATGGATACGACAGTAAAACACGACGTACCGATAGGGTAAAAAAATCGGCACAGCTTACACTAGATCTGTTTAACACTGGACGCAGAAGGTGTGATTTCTATTCCCGCTCGAGGAAGACTTTTTTGTAAAAAAAAAGGAAAATAAAATCGTTAGATCGACCGGTATGCTGTATCCCACTCAACCCAGGCTGGCACTGACAGGGTCAAGCGCAGCTATTATGTTTTCTGTTCCATAAGTAAGGAATCTCAGGAGTGGCATGCTCTATGTAATATTTTGTATCCTGCAATGTGTCCTTAGCCATTGACTGTATAACTTTTTTCTGTTCAAAGTTTTGTTCATGAGAAAGAGCTTCTACTATAAAAAGATCTTTGTATTGATAATTTCAAATTATAGTGGGTGTTTGGCAGGTGCTCTGACATGGTTTGTTCTTTCTTTCCTGCTATGCATTATCGGCCTTATCTTTCATTCCTTTCTTTGTATGTTACTCTCTAGTAGTACATTTTACCGTTTTCCGTAGGCATCTAACGTAACTGAAGTGTCTTTGAAGTGTCAACCTATTGTTATTATCGATATTTCGAACCTTCTCTCTACTGCTCAGCAAGAAGTTCAGATCACGGCTCTCTCGCCCCTGGGAAAGAAAATGGGACAGAAACTGAAGCAAAGACGGAGGTATGTTGTCTGTTTCGGGCTCATGTTTTAGTTTAACGATGTGCTGTACACAATGACGTTTATTGGAAGAGAAAACATTGAGTTCTATGAAAGACAGCAGAGACCTATGAGGAAGACATAATACAACGCCCATTAAGACGGAGATCGTCGGACCCCCACACAGATTCAAAACCTAACCTTTGCTTAGGTCACCTTGCCGAGCTCGTACTGAGGGCGTTTCTTAATTGATTATAACTGCCCATTAAATGTTTTCTTTCCTTGAACTAAGGTTGGTGTATTGCGTTTCAAGTAGGCACTGTTTGAAAGCAGTTTATTTTCCATGGCAGTTATGTGAAGCTATGTTTACAAAAAGTACCTCTGATTTTATATTAAAACGTTTAAACATCTAGCTTGAATACAGAGTACAGCTAAACACCAGGATAATTATAATTTCTTCTAGTAAATATATTTGATTCAAGTTCAAGCCAGACAATCGTATCTGGACTTAAGTCTGCTTTATAAAAGTGTTTTCCATACAATTGTAAAAATGTCAACTTCAATTTCCAACAATTCAAGCCCTCGGTAACAAACTGGTTTTTATATCTTTTCCAGCTCGGGAATGAAAGCGAAAAAGACGATGAAAAAAATTTTGGTAAGTCAAAACAGATATATTATGTATAAATATATAAATATTATATAACTGTGTCAATTATCGATGGAAGGCGCCACGTCTATGAGGTCGATAACGCTCCCAGCGTCCGGTACAAGTACAAGTTAATTAGTCATTTTCGAAGTCCATGTTTGCGTCTTCCAAGCAGGGGACAGAATGCACGAGAAAGCAGGGATGAATGTTTTATGTAAAGATAACAACACTTGCGGCAAGGGTCTCGGGGTAATGACGTTAATGTGTCCCGTGCAGGTCACTAATTATTTTTTGCCATATTACTTACTTTGGTCATGTTAGCCTCCTCTTCAAACCAGTATTCTATGTAATGCTTACCATGGGAAAACACATTATGAGCGAGTGTGGCCTCACACACATAATAATTTGGAAAACTGAATAGTTATTGCCAACAAAATTGACATCAGTTTTTCGAAAGAGGTAGGAATGTAATATAACCAACATGTCAGTTTTTCAATTTTCAGAAAGCAAGCCAAATTTATGTGATGTCTAAGAGACTTTATGACCAAGTAACAGAATTCTACAGTGTAAGAAGTCTGAGGCAAATTTTCAAGCTTCTAGAACTGCAAAGTAGATATTTCTAAGGTTGTTAAACAGTTCAAGTTTGGTATGCGTAGCTTGAACTCCATCTACCAGTGATAAACTTGGAGCCTGACCTAACTTCCTGCATGCCAAATAACATAATTTAAATCGCGTTGTCTAAGAAACGCCATTGACAAGACCAGGCCAAAAAGATTCCTAACACTACCATGAAAATATTGTTGAAACCAAAGCGTTCCTTTATCTTATATATCAACAAAAAATAAAGTGGTGAGGTAAACTTTCCTATTTAAGAAAACACAATTTGCACAAATCTATGACAAAATGCAGTCTAAAAGTTGGATGGTCAACAGCATCTTACGTGCTTACACTGACATGTGGGGGCAGCGTAGTGCCGCTGTCTCAAACTGGTCAATTTGAAGGAGGGTTGGTCACTGTAAATCATATAACATTGCAGTGGCCTTGTGCGTGCACCCAAAAGGACGGTTTTTAATATACAATAAAGTAAAAAATAAAGACACTTTAAAAAAATTACTAGATCGAGATTTTAAGAAAGAAAAAGTTTGCTTGGCTGCTAGCCTACAAGAATGCCAAGCAAAATTACTTGCGCATTGGCAAATTTATAGATGAACTAGAATTTTTAACTCAAACAGAAAAATGTGAACAAACCTTAATGCAAATGGGAGTTACTTATTTCTGTAGGCCTGCTGTTTCCTGGAGCTCAGACCCCAGCTGATGTCATGAGAATACAGCGGCATCTGCTGCTAGTCGGAAATGATGTTGTATGGTGCTGAGTGTTACTGACTCCACTGAACCATGTCCCCACTCCATCCACCCCTCCAAGCTTTTTACACTTTCAAGCTGAAATGAGCTTGGATACAAAAGCATGCAAGAATGCCAAGCAAAATGACTTGCGCGTTGGCAAATTTATAGATGAACTACAATTTCTATTACAAACTGAAGAGTGTGAGTCAAAGCCAAACATGGCTGAGTAGTTCAGAAAACCCCCACCGTAGAGAAGGTCATAGTAATGAAAATAGCATGCATTCGAATT
>NW_004797724.1:208241-218241 GCF_000002075.1 Aplysia californica | reverse complement strand
TCAAAAGTAAACGATTTTACGTAACTAACACCACCATGGACACACTTTGTATCTGTGTCGAAAGACAAACGTCAACAACTGCAATAATAACAACAACAACAACAACAACAACAACAACAACAACAACAACAACAACAACAACAACAACAACAACAACAAAACAAAGCCAACCAGACCAGACAATAAAATAAGGCACTTCTTATAAGTTTTCTGATCTCATTATCCTTTCAAAACAGGAAGACGAAAAGAAAGTTTGCTCTGAAAATAATCAATAAGGACTCTTGCAAAGGGAAGGTGAGTTTTTTTTAGACTATTACTTCTCATTTTGGTTGGCCGTGATATTTACTGTGCTAATAACGGAAATATGAAACGTATTTCCCTACGTAAATTGCGGGGCACAACATCATTTTTATTTCGTTTTCATTATCTCACTATTTACATTATTTTCATACATAATCTGTCTAACGGATTGTTGGCTTTAAACACCTCTTACAATTACATTTAAAAGTAACCTCTCATACCAAAAAAAATTTAAAACATCACAGATGCATAAGCGCATACTAGTAATACACTCACTTAGGACATAGTAGCATTTCGTCCCTTATGAGGCCATCATGCCCTTTAAGTTCCTAGGAAGAAGAGAAGCCGTGGGCCTGCGGTAGCTACCCTGGTAAAGAGAGTAAAGTACGGGAAATATTAGCAAGTGAAATTGTAATGAAAACGATTGATGCAACAGCTCGCGCAGATAGCAGTGCTTTTTCCTTTCCTAAATTATTGGAGTGCTTCGTAGCCTAAACATAGGTTTGTTTGTTAAACCCTCTAATTATTTCCCTTGTGTCCTTCAGAGAAGTATTTTTACAAACAGAACCCTTATGGTCTGTTGGCCAGTGTCAAGGCCAGGATTTGATAGCCTTTCATTTCTTCTTTTCCTGATTGCCTCTGCTATACAGACTATGCTTTCGAACAAAAACCTTGCAGCCGTATGTCACAGTTTTACGTCACTCTGATCAGCCGAGACAATGGGTTTCTCACTCATCCCCATCAATGGAGCAATTTTTCAGAGAGTCTTCAGAGTGTCTTTATATCAATTTTGGGGTGTAAGCAATTGTACATCTTTCATATATCAAATCTGAGTAGGAAATAGCTTAGGGGAGCCGTATGTCTGGCATTCGTACAATATAAGCATGATTTTCTCCAGATGATAGAAGATACTGGGGGCTTTCACCCCATTGTTTATTGTTCATTGTTTCAGGAAGCAACATCCCTGCACTCCGGACATGTCCATTGATGCTCCGTTGCTCTCTCCAAAATGTTGCCGAGGGTCCTTCCACTGATTGTGCCTGTGCACATCTGGTTGAACGTTCTTCTGTTCTTTCCTGCAAGGATGCCAGATTTTCCGCTTCCTTTTTTTATTCCCAAAAGCATCATCCTCTCCACGATAGTACTGACCTCTGCCTCCCTATTTTCCTCCTCAATCAGCTGGCGAGAGAGACATTTCAGGATCTCGACCCTATCTGGTTGAACCGTATTGTCAACTAAGGTGGCCTCACCAGCCAATTTGTCGGCTTTTTCATTTCCCCTAACACCTGAATGGCCAGGGCAGAAAATTCATGTGAGCGATCGTATAGGTGTTGGTTCAATAGCTTGAATCCATTCTGTTCTCAGGAAACCTTTTTCGATCCTTCTGATGGTACACATGGAATCAGTGATAAGAACAGCATGGGCTGTGTGGGGGCGATTTTGGGTCATCCAATCAAGTGCTTTCGTGATGGCTTCAATTTCCATTCGCATACTTGATGTAGCCCTGCTGCAGGCTCCAGATGCACTGTGTATGATTTTATTGTTGGCGAATGCAACAAATCCCCATCCACTTCTCTGGCTATCTCTTTTCACTAAACTATCTGTATACATTATAGGATCCCCTGCTTTTGAGTTTGCGTCAACAATCTCGTTGATATTGCTCTCGTTGATGGCAGCCGTAACATTTCTTCTGTCTCTGCCCATGCTTATTTTGACCTTGGTGAGGTCCCTGTATTCCCCGGTCACCTGTTCCCATTCTTCGCCTAGTGGTAGGCTCTCAGGTACACAGATTGTTCTCAGGAAATCCTCTGCTTCCGCCATCCAAGATTTTTCTCTCTTGATTCTGACTCTCCTGTTGTCATGAAGTGCTTTGTGAAGTGGATTATCCTTCTTGCCCATTACACTGAGATACATCTTTGCCTGAGCTATCCTATGGCGTACTCTGATGGCACTTAAACCTAGCAAGTAGCGCATGCACAATATTGGAGTGTCCTTGGTGCAGCCCAGCACTGCTCTCATTGCCTCATTCTGCACTCGATCCAGCTTTGCGATCTGTGTGTCGGACAGCGTGAGACAGCCCAATCCGTAATCAATGACAGACAGGACGACCAGCTGCAACATCAGGAAGAGCACTCTTTGCGGAATCAGAGCGGCCGCCATGGTCTTGATTGCACCAACACCTCGTTTGGCCTTTGTTACCACATGATTCACAATGCTTGTTGAAGGACAACGACTTGTCGAAGACGATTCCCAGATACTTCAGCTCTCACTGTCGGTCGATAATCTCATAGTTGCAAGTGATTGGTGGAGTTATGTCTTGGACAATCCTGTTGTCGAGGGAACACCAAAGTACCTGCGCCTTTGAAGGATTGATAACTGCTTCATTTTGGTCGCACCATTTTACAACTGAGTGACGTCTTTTCTCCATGTTCCTTGCCATCTGAAGTCTGTCATCTCCGTGCTCGTATGCCATTATGCTATCCGCAAAGCTCAGGACACGTCCAGATTCTTTCTGATGCATCGTTACCTGTGCAGTGTACACATTGAAACCCATCAAAAACCTTAGTGTCTGGGGTCTTACCCCTCCAGTGAACACACTTTATTCTTTTCAGACTGGAGAAATAAAACCTATTGAACTTGGTGTGTATTTTGTATACTGTCCAGGACTTGGTTCCATTTCAAGGGACACTTTTACAAAATCCTGGAAGCAATTTCAGCATTAATTTTAGCTTAAGTAGAAAAAAAACAACCCACTAGCAAGAAAGGCAATATTTTTCACTGCCTTCAGCTGGCTATCATGCACCTTAATGACTTGGAAAGCGATGATTAATATAATGTGATAGATTATTACAATTATTCTTTCAGTTAAATACTGTTGAAAAAATACCATTTTGTGCATAAACTGTTAACAAGTGTTCAATATGACATAAACATGACTTCAAACTCCCGCTATCCCCATTTGTGTCCACAGGAGAAGATGATCGACAACGAAGTGCGCATCCTACGCTGTGTCAAACACCCTAACATCATCCGGCTCGTTGAAGACTACACCAACCAGCATCGCATTTTCTACATCATGGAACTGGTCAGGGTGAGAAGGCCTTGATGTGTTCAAATAGAAAACAATATGAATTTGAGTAAAAAGCAGCACATCGACACAATGCCACTCATTTAAGCTCAGAGAAAAAAGTAACACAAACAGACAGAAGAAACAGAAGAAAACAAAGCAAGTAGGGCATACCTGTTTCACCCCCAACCAACTGCATAAATAGTAGCACCCCCCCCCCCCCACGCTGAAAATGAACAAAGCAAAAAGAAAGTAACACCATTCCCCTTTCTCACCCCTCAGTAAAAAAAACAACAAACACTAAACTTTCAAAATGGAAATACTACTTCACTTTGAGAGCGCCCATGCTGTTGTTGAGCGATTTTTTTAGTGATCTAATTTAACACTCACAAATAGGTTGGAAAGCAACGCGTCTGTTTGACCTGAGAAATTTAAACCATAGCAGATTAGGAGGTGGTGGTTAGGGCAGTGAGAAGGCAAAAAGAAAGGAAACTTTTAACCACTTGAATATTGTTATGTGAAGATGTAAACAGGCTGAATATCTTACTTTTGACATTCCCCCCCCCCCCCCCCTCAAAATCCCTATCAACTCACAAACACAAAAGCACACATGCAGAAACACACACACTCTTCATACATAATATATACGCACATACACACTTACGCTCTGGCACATATCCATCCTATCTGTCTATCTATCTTCCTGTCTATCTATCTATCTATCTATTTATCTATCTATCTATCTATCTATCTATCTATCTATCTATCTATCTATCTATCTATCTGTCTATCTATCTATCTATCTATCTATCTATCTATCTGTCTCGACCACGTGCCTTTCAATATTTTGTTAGTTATAGAGCCTCAGTGGTTTTTCCATGCGCACAGTTGCGATGTTATATGAACCGATATTTAATTTCGTATTCGCCTATTGTGGACAATTTTTATCCTTTTTACTTCATCTAGACAAAGCCTCACTCTGTCTCTCTCGCACATGCCGACACTAGGGTAAATAGTCTGACATTCAGATTAACATGACCTCTGCTCGCCGCAACGCCCTGCTAACAAAATCAATGGTCAACATGTCGTCTTGTTTGTCTTCAGGGTGGCGACCTGTTTGATGCTATTGCATCCTCCACCAAGTACACAGAACAAGATGCTAGTGGCATGCTCTACAATCTAGCCAGTGCCTTGGATTACCTTCACGGCATGCACATTGTCCACAGAGATGTCAAGCCGGAAAACTTGCTGGTATACACCATATTTTACGTGATACTTTTCAGAGAAAGGGATTATTTTCCTGATTTCAGTCTGGAGAAAAAATGTTGATCAATTAAAAAAGAAATGAGGAGACTATACCTGCCATTTTGGTTCAGAATTCAGCTCAGGTACACGTGAAGGAACGTGCATTGGATAAACCTCTTCACTCAGATGGGGTGGGAGTTCTTGATTGTCTTTAAACTCTGGGTAGATAGATAGATAGATAGATAGATAGATAGATAGATAGATAGATAGATAGATAGATAGATAGATAGATAGATAGATAGATAGATAGATAGATAGATAGATAGATAGATAGATAGATAGATAGATAGATAGATAGATGGATAAATGGATGGATGGATGGAAGGATGGATGGATGGATGGATGGATGGATGGATGGATGGATGGATGGATGGATGGATGGATGGATGGATGGATAGTTAGGTAGGTAAGTAGGTAGGTAGGTAGGTAGGTAGGTAGGTAGGTAGGTAGGTAGGTAGGTAGATAGAGAGAGTTAGAGAGAGAAAAAAAGAGAGAGGAAAAGAGAGAGGAAAAAAAAAAGAGAGAGAGAGAGAGAGAGAGAGAGAGAGAGAGAGAGAGAGAGAGAGAGAGAGGAGGTTTTTGTGTTTGGGAAAAGAGTTTTTGAGGAAGAAGGAGAGTGGTCAAGCTCATCTTTATTTATTAGTTTTATTTTCTGCGACAGTACCTGGAGGAATCCTGAAGAAAGAGATGAATTTCGTGTATACTTGTTGGGGCCTATATTTGATGCAAAGATTCTGTGCCTTTATGCAAGTCGAATGCTGCTATTAAAAACGTTTATAAAAACTAGTATGTATGCCTTGTTCAAAACCCACATAGTACGGGGCACGTCCAGAGATGACTCGATAGTTTTGATTTGGAAAAGGAATTGACGGCGCGTGACATTGTGTGAGGTGCTGAAACCCTTTATAAGAGAAATGTTTGATGCTCTTCAACCTGAGCTGTCCTGCATTCTTTTGACTAAGACGTGACCCAAAATTAATTGTGTTCAATAGCGCAAAAGTGCCCCCACCTTTTTTATCTTCATTTAAGAGGAGGGGGTAGATAAAAACAGGGGGGAGGGGAGGGTGTTGATGGTAGACTCAGCTCATTTTAGCAAGACGTATATTCCTTGAATAAACGCAAATGGGTGGGGTTTTTTTCTGGTTTCTTCTGTTTTTTTCCTTTTTCTTCTACCTTTGTGCTCCCCCCCCCCTCTCCTCTTTTGGGTCAGTTAGTCTTTACACTCATACTGAGAATCACTTGTTATGTGAAAAATTGCATAAAACTCCAAACATGGGTGATTGGGGGAGTGCTCTGGTGTAGTTTGCTACCTCTTTGCAATCAAACATCTATCGCCCTTATCTGTCCTCCATATTTTTTGGTGCTTGATACTCTCTTGTAAAACTTCTAAACTTCGGCACTTATGAGACCTTATTGTGTTTCTTGTGTCGTAAATTCCGAACGAAACAAATGGTTATTCTTGCTACAGATTCGGCAACACGATGACGGAACCAAATCCCTGAAGTTGGGCGACTTTGGGCTGGCGACGGAGGTGAAGGGCCCGCTGTACACTGTGTGTGGGACACCTACTTATGTGGCCCCTGAAGTCATTGCAGAGACAGGGTAACACTTTCTTCTGCATTGTTCATGTTAGAATTAGGCTTTGGATGCAAGGTTTATTCAAGGCAAACCCAGGTCAATATGATAAGGATGGGGATAAATATTCTTTTTGCGCTCAAAACCGGTTTTTAACTATTTATAGAAATATAAATTACATAAAGGGGACTTTCTGCATTGTTCATGTAAGAACTAAGCTTTGAATGCAAAGTTTATTCAAGGCAAACCCAGGTTAATATGATAAGAATGGGGATAAATGTTCGTTTTGTGCTCTGAACCGGATTTTAACTACTTATAGAAATGGAAATTACGTACAGGGGACGAAACGGGCATAATTGGTGTTTGAACTTTCCCTGATCCACAAGGACAGCCCCTTGTACATAACACATGAATTCGTCTATTACGACAAAGATAACATTTTGCCTGACAATAATCATGTTTGTAATCCTCTCCAAATGCTAGTCTGAGCCAACATATAGCGCCCCGACAACCTTTAATTTTTCTCTTTTCAATCGGTCAACATGTCCGAAACCACGTCCGTTTAAAGAATTTCTTTTTCTATATCAACAATGGGTAATCTATATTTACATTTTCCCCACCCTCAAGATTAGATTCACATGTGTACGTTGTGAAGTGTTTAGACTCCTCGCTTTGCTCGAAAAGGATCCTAGTTCTCACTTCAGGACATTTTTTTCATGGATCATTTCTGCCACTTTGAGTGTCTCGGCCTTTTTTCAGGAATACACGCCGAGTCGGTAATAAGGGGATGGATTTAAAGCAGCCTGCCTTAAAAATAAGGCATTTACTCGTATATTTAGCACTTTGTTTGTGTCATCACAACACACACACAGTGCTATTATTCACTGATGTTGTCAGTATCTTTTAAGATAAGATTATTGTCAAAATCCTGGTACATTATTTTGTGTTTCACCACGTACACACACACACACACACACACACACACACACACACACACACACACACACACACACACACACACACACACGCACGCACACTAACACAAACATCATGCACACGCACGCAGTATGCTTGCACTCACAGGGTCACAGTCACATGCATACTATAAATGAACAATAATACACACATTTATCTCGGCCACAGGATTTGCGCAGGCTTGGTTGATCAGAGGTATTTTATTTGCTGAATTACGCAAGATGCTCTTCAAATTTAATAAAGTGTGCATTGTGAAAGCCAACCGTGTAGCCAGCGACCGTGGTCTTATATCCTTTGCCACTGGTTGCGAAAGATATGAGTTCGATAACCTCTAGGTGAAGTCTATAAGTATAAGGATCTCAATAAACTGCTGGGATGCAATTACTCACGTATCCCCGGTTGTTCTTAATACGCAAAATCGATACAGCCAACCTTCTACAAAATCGAAAGCTTTTTTGTCTGTGTTGTTCATGATCATAGCTCATGTCTCTGTTCAACTTAAAGACAAAAATCATTTAAAAAAACGTTATTGCTTTCCCTTGTGACAGGTACGGCGTGAAAATTGATGTCTGGTCAGCGGGAGTGATAGCGTACATCTTGTTGTGTGGTTTCCCTCCCTTTTCAAGGTAAAACTCCATGTTCTCTATTGATTCGTTAAAACTCATATTGTAAGCCCCCCCCCCCCCAAAAAAAAAAGACAGCATGAGGATTTTGCTAAGTTGGTGTCCAAATGGACTGTGATGCGCATGTCTGTGAGTGGGTCAAATTTCTGATGGGGCACTGTTGAACATGGATAGTATACGGATTTTTCATGACTTTGCGCCAGCAGGACCGGGTCTTTTTAGAGATGCTCGTGTATATTAAGTAAGAGACAGCGCTTCTTGAATTAGGCAATTTTGGTGAGGTAGTATCTCAGTGGGTGGTCACAGTACACGCACGCACACACATACACACACACACAACACACACACACACACACACACACACACACACACACACACACACACACACACGCACACATACACACTCACCCACACACATACACATAAATGCACACTCTCACACATGCACACACACTCCACAGACGCACACTCATGTTATAATATTATGGTATTATATAATTATGATACCTGCTAATAAAATTCAACCAATTCCACGTGATACCTATAAATAACTCAGTCAGTAGTAAGTAGTCTATCCACTGGAGACTTTCTTTAAAAAAGATTGTTCACAATTGCATAGATCCCACGGTCTTCAAATCCACAATTTCGTTAATTTAGAGGGAATATTGCTTTTTTATTTCTTGCAATGACCTGAAATAAGTATGTCTGTATTTCACAGCTCCTCAGATAACCAAGACGAACTGTTTGATTTGATCCTGACAGCAAGCTACGATTTCCCTAACCCTTACTGGGAGGGAATCTCTGCCCCTGCAAAGGTTAGTACTCCTCCTCTGCTCCATTGCCCTGGGTTGTGGGTCAGGGGAAAATGAGTGGTCTTTATGCGCGGACACCGGACAACAAGAAGTTCGAACCCAGAACCCGAAAAACCTTATGAAGATGTGGGATTCGAACCTTTTTCAGGCTTAACTGTTTCGACCGAAAGGAATAAGTACCCTGGTACAAGGTAGGGTTGCGCCAGTTACACTCATCATCGCTACGTGATTTAAATAAGAGCGCAAATAAAATAATGAGACAAACCAAACTTCAGAGTAGGGAAACAGAAAAGCTCCCTCATTCGCTTAACCAGGGCCTACGGTGTAACGACTAAGCCCGTACCCGCTGCACACAAAAAGTTGTAGTTCCAAGCGACGAAGATACATGATGCAGTATCGATTTTTTACTTCATCAATTTTTCCTGTTGTAATGCTGTAACCCACTCAGCCAAGGCTTGTCCCAATAGGCAGAGTTGAAGCAGCCTGCTCCCAAAAGCATTGTGTTGGTTGAGTGTAAAACGTTTATAAATAATTAATAAATATTATATCACTAGGACCAACTTGCGGATTGCAACCAGCCCAGAACAGTTAATGTTGCAGGCTGTCATGGGCATCAATAAATTCTGCCCTGACGTAGAAGTACAACGTGACCTGTCGCCGATGATACAACAAAGACAAAGAGCACAGTACTCAGACAATGTAGTCTATTATTCATGTTTTTACTTTCCCAGAATCTGGTGAAACGAATGCTGGAAATCGACCCAGACAAGCGGCTGTCGGCTGGTCAGGTTCTGCAGCACAAGTGGGTCTCGGTAAGACAATGGCCATGTCTATAAATCTCTTTTGTGACTTCTTCCGAGATTGCGTTTTTGTTCCCTTTGCAGGTGGTTGGAGGGTGACACTGATAATCCAACATCTCTTCTCTCCCTCCCAAGTTTCTGTTTGAATGTCTCACTTTTCCCCGTTCTAAATAGCCATCATGGTGTCGATGTGCTTCTTTTTACTCAAACTCGAGCTGTTCATTTAAATAATGTCACAGTTCAGAACACAAATCTTTGCTTGAAACATGATAATACAATGACCGCCCATTTCAGCTCTCGAATTTCAGTTGTCTCTAACCTTTATCTGGCTATTTCTGTACTCCTTATCTCTCCGTTTGTTTGAGTGCGTGCTCGTTAGCTCGCTCCTCTGCAAGAGGTCGCAGATAGTGCTAATCAGTCTGTTCTTTTCTGTTATTGTCTGATAATCCTGTCTGTCTCCAAAGCTTTTCATTACAGTGCATTGAGAGAGAGAGAGAGAGAGAGAGAGAGAGAGAGAGAGAGAGAGAAGAAAGAGATAGAGAA
>NW_004797724.1:202017-204299 GCF_000002075.1 Aplysia californica | reverse complement strand
CCCTCTGGGCTCCTGACTCTTTCTGCAGCCTTTCTACTGCTACTCCTTGCCTCCTCCTTACTGCTATCTTTCTGCCACACCCCTGATCTTCTGGTAGGGAAGATCTACACCTAGCCTTCTCGGACAAGGGCGAAAAATCTCGGAGGGCCCGTGTGCAAGTTGCGCACGTTAAAGATCCCTTGGTGGTCTAAAATCGATAAGAGTAGGCTTCGGCCGCCACCCGGGCAAAATTCAAAATTTCCTACCGACTGAAAATATTAGGTGTGTCCCGCGCGCTCATATGACCTTATGCAGTTGCGAGCGCCGTAAAACACTTTACAAAAACAAAACAAACAAAGCAAGCTCTCTCTCCCTCCCCATCTCTCCCACTTTCTCTCTCTTTTTTTTGCTTTATCTCCCTTTGTCTGTCTGTCTGTCTGTCTGTCTGTCTGTCTGTCTGTCTGTCTGTCTGTCTCTGTCTGTCTGTCTGTTTGTCTCTGTCTCTGTCTCGGTCTCGGTCTCTGTCTCTCTGTCTGTCTGTCTGTCTGTCTGTCTGTCTGTCTGTCTGTCTGTCTGTCTGTCTCTCTCTCTTTCTTTCTCTCTTTCTGAGAGACATTGCTGCATGGTCATTGTCTTGAAAATGTGTTGTTTTTTTGGTAACTTCCAAATAAACGTAATTTTGTCTTCCCGGTTTCAGAGTGACGTCATATATGAGGCTGATCTTCAGAAGATGGTGTCAACAGGCCTTAGCACTTTTTTCAGAAGAGGCCCGAGAAGTATACCGAAAAATGCTGGAATACAGATCATAGCGGTAAAGGTCAAATATGGCACCCCCCCCCCCCAACACAAACAAAAACAAACAAACACACACACACACACTCACACACAAGCACACACACATATATATATATAAATATTGATAAATATTATATATGTATGTATGTATGTATGTATGTATGTATGTATGTATGTATGTATGTATGTATGTATGTATGTATGTATGTATGTATGTATGTATGTATGTATGTATGTATGTATGTATGTATCTGTCCACACACACACACACACACACACACACACACACACACACACACACACACACACACACACACACACACACACACACACACACACACACACACACACACACACACACACACACTCACCCTGGTATGATATATGATATATAAATCTGATTGTAAGCAAATGACCCTTTATAAACGAATCGTAGACTTGTTTGCTGTCTCTGGCTTAGGCAGATAACACGATCATGTATTGTACGCTAATTGTAGCTAAATTCCTTGTAACATGGTTGAACTTCTCGGTAAAAATCTATGCCTATCCTTACTGTTAATGTAAATAAATAGGTGTCACAATGTATTCGGTTATACAAAACATTCCTAGTGACCCAAGTATTTATTCGATATTTCTGGTTTGTAACAGTAAGTTCGTTTTTGTTCCATGATATATTTTAGAGGGTTTTAGCTCTTTTTCTCTTTAACTTGTCCCCTGTCCCTCCTTGTTGCTGTCTTTCTGAAACGGAATAAAGTTTGCCTTCCACCTCTGCTATTGTCATATTAATCCCCTCTTCCCCCTTATCTTTGTATGTTATACCCCCCCCCCCCTTTCTCTCTCTCTCTTTCTCCCTGTCTCAGCTATTGTATTAGGCATGCCCCACCCCCCTCTCTCTCTAGAGCCTAGATGTACAACGTAGCACTTTGGTGTGTATGTTTGTATACATACAGTGGAACTCGGATTCAACAAGGTCGCCGGGCCTGACCTAAAGTCTCGCTGAATCTGAGTGTTCGTTATAGCAAACACGAGGTTTTGTGTAGATATAATAACAGGCAGTGAGCAAGTTATGTATAAAGAGAAGTCACAAGTAGTGCCTGTAATGTCTGCATATTATGAGCTGTGTAAAGAAAAAGACCGATTCGTTCAAATGCACGCCTGTGTCATCTCAATTGCTTACCAAAAAGTTGTGTTGCTGTGTAGAGCCGAGCATACGGCAATTTTTGATTCCATAGACCAGTGCACAATTCATTACGTAGATCTACGTCAAGACTAGCGTATCATTGTAATAGTGATCAGTTGCCGAGGGGAAAAGAAAGACTGTGACTCGTTTGTATCTGCGAGGTTCAACACCCGAACCGCTAGTGCCACCCCCACCCCCTCCCCGACACGCACGCACAGTCACACATGTGCAGACCGCCCATCCGACCGCGACACTCGCCAGAGTAGACACGTGCACGTGCCAACAACGCATGTGTTGGTATGAAAAAAGGCCACTGATTGGTCGCATG
>NW_004797724.1:197325-201358 GCF_000002075.1 Aplysia californica | reverse complement strand
CCCGATCCCCCTTTTCCCTCATCTAGTGCTCAATATCCCTTTCAATGTCCCGACAAACATATCATAAGCTGATTAAAACCCCACAATTCTTCATACTTTCAGACGACCGCCTTAGACAAAGTTTCCAGATATTTCCAAGGCAGAGGCTCACCGCTCGACAAACTACGCGGCATTGAGGACTAACTGGACCACCTGGGAATGTATGACCGATCCAATGTAGGCAGCAGCTCCAACATGAGGAATTCGCCATTGTCATCGTCATTTCTGGGAACTCGTGTCGTCAGTCACAGGTTGTGCAGACGATGTGTTTTGTCGAAGTAAACAGGAATGCTGTGAGGTCATTCAGAGAAGGGATTCCTTTGAAAAAATTACAAGACGTTAATAGGATAGACGTTAAGCGCATAGAGCATTGCATAGGTGGACATGCGCTATATAAATCCAATCAATTATTATTATTATTATTTGGGATTCTTCAGCAAAAGATACACAATGGTGGACATATTTATTTTTTAACCTCTCTATCGTTGTGTAGATAAACGTAGTCGTTTATGATCTCTCAAACTGGTTATCTGCCATTTTCCCCCTTATGCTTCATAGAGGACGTTCTCGAAGATATATTTGTAAGTTGTTCAGTAATGTACTCTTGGTCTTAATGAGGAGAAATATATTATCGCTTTGTTTAAATCCCTCTTGAATGAACATTTTTATCGTGTTGGAACACAACGAAGAAACGAATCAGCATTGAACGGGTTGATAGAAATAGGACTTTATTGTTGAATAGTTTCCGATGTATAACGAATAGCGTCTCAGTATAATAAACTATTATGTGTACTTTACAACTTCGATTAAATCATATCGTCAGCACAACCACCGTTTGAGCCTGTGGTACACGTTCGACTTCAAGGCAAGCCTGCGTTAAATGTAGTGAAACTTACTTGTGCGGTTGGCGTTAGGATGTACTGCATCTTAATGTATTCTGTCCTGTATGGCAGTCTGTGAAGTGAATGAGTTGATATGATAAAAACACACGAACGACTCAAGGGTGTTTTGTTTTTCTTTTTTTCTTCTCCGACAGTGTGTTTCGTGTATCAGACACATTGGAGAGCCAAAACCTGGACAAAACAAACATCTATACTTATCTACCTTTGAGGTGTGAAAGTGTATGTAACACGTTATTTTTTGCAGCGATAAACAGAGATGAAAAAAACCCAACCTTCTCAATTTGGTATTCGAGTTCGTCATGGCATTCATGAAGGTGCTCCATTTGCTAAGGTGTTGTCGTTATTTCCTTTTGAGCAATGAACTCTGGTTCGAATCCAGGTGCGTGTATTTTTAACATGGGTTGTTTTTGGAGTTTTCATGGTCCTTCGTTATGTTGCGGAGAGGGACGTAAAAATGGAGATCCATCGTCTCAAATGACAGTTAGATCTATAGTGTTATTGGGGGGAGGGGGGGGGGGCGTTATATCCCAACCAAATCAAAACTGCTAAAAGAAACAAAATCTGCAGATTTATAGTAAAAACTCATAATTTTTCTTTAAAAAAAAAGTTTCAACTGTCACACTTTGTTAGATCTCTTGAAGACGAAATTCAAAAGCATTGGGGACTTCAATGAGAACAGAAACATTAACGGAAGCCTCGGATCTCCATTCTAACGGCAAACTTATAGGGACTGTTAGACCTCTTTGTGGAGCTTCGAATCGGAAGAGGAAGAAATACTCTCATTTTACAATGACCAATTAATCTTCGAACAGGGGGATTGATAAAAGAAAGCTCTGGCAATCTTATTAGATTTTACTAGATAAGACACCCAAAGTCACCTTCTTTGTTTTTCTACAACCGTAACACAATTTTTCCCAACCAGGTGAACACCGTTCCAGATAATCCCAAGTTTGATGACAGCAACGTGGGTGGTTGGCTGGTGCTCTGGTGTGGTTTGCTCCTTCTTTCCTAACAAACATCTGTCGTCCTTATCTCCCCTCCTTCTTTTTTGTGTATGTTACTCTCTTGTAACACTTAATCTATTTTTCGGCACTTATATGACCTTATTGTGTTGCAAGTGCCGTAAAACTCTTACGAAAGCTGAAATGTGACAGCAAAGTTACGTTCTTTAGGTTTCACGGAAAGGGTGCGACTTTCAAACCAGAATCCAGGAGGTTGGGGGGGGGGGCGAATCACATTGTAATTGTAACAAAGGCAATAAAACAAAAAGGTTGTTGTCACAATCAACTTGTCATCTACTCGACTCATCTGGATAAAAACGCAACAGCACTACCAACGAGAGTGACCAAAGCAGCAAACAAACAAACAAGCGAACAATAAAAAAAAGAGACCAAAATAAAAACAAAACAAACAAACTCAAATAACAACAAAAAAGCAAACAATCACAACAAGAAAACAACCCCCCCCCCAACAACAACCAAAAAACCTCAAAGAACCCAACAGCAGAAAAGTGGAAACTAAAGGCTCATTATTGTGCATACCAGTTATGGTTGAATCTTCATCTACAACTAGTTTATTACGTGGAAATCTTGATGGTGATAAAGATATGAATTTCCTGAGCTGACATTCATTTTCCAAATATGAAGTGGTGCAAAGTAGCTGCTTTAACTTACAGGCCTTAGGAAAGAAGGTTAAATTTTTTTTAGAAGCTTATAATAACACCCGCTCGGATGAAAACTACTCGCGGGAATAAACCATTCTCAAATTATGTCTTGACAACAGCTTCTGTCGAGTTCCACATCGGTAATGGGACATAAGTGCTGCAGTACACCGAACCCACAGAGTTATTTCCCAGTTACCTCCTATGCCACTATTTTCCAGCCTTTGCGCCCAAGTGTCTGTCCTGCTGCTTCGCCTCCTACCCCCCCCCCCCCCCCACCCTATACCCCGCCTAAGAAAAAAGATAGATACAGAAAAAAATAATGATGAAGAAAAAACCCCCCAAAACCCCCCAAAAAACAAACGAACACATTGTTGTTATTATTCTTATCGGTGGTGGTTGGAGGGTGCCACTGGTTGGTCATACTTCTTTACATTTTAATTTTACTTTCCCTCATTTGCTTCTGTCTGTCTTTCTTTTTCCCTGCTACACTAATCATTATAGCATTGAGGTGGTTCTTATTCTCTTCACACAAACAAATGACCCCTACTTTCTTCCTCCCCGAATACGATATGTGTCCCAGAGACTCCATACGTCATAATATGATTCCAATAGCCCTACAGCTATTTCAATAACGTTGTTTAAATTTGAACATTTTCGTAATAAAATGTGAATGAAACTTCTTTATCAAGAGTGAAAAAGAGCACAATAGTCATGTTTGTTAAGACTTTAGGGATTGGAAGAGATGTGAGAGAAGTTAAAGAAAAGAAAACGTAAAGCACGAGGCAGACGAAGGTAGACCATGCTCTCTCTTTACTTGCCTTGAAATAGTAATAACAAAACCAGTATTATATTAGGCCTACTTACTTTTACTTTTAAATAAAGTAAGACAATACTTCGGTTGCGTCCCTTGGAGTATAATCAAAGCTTTAATTTTACGGAAAGTTTAAATGCATATTTTTAAAGTTTTAGTAGAGGGTTTTCGGGTGCCCGCAACTGCATAAGGTCATAACTCATATGAGCGCCAAATGGTGGGTGTCAACAGAGAAGTCTTTACAGGGAATCAGACCTACTCTGCTCACCTCTCTAGCTTCAACAGCACAAAGTCTGCTTCGACAAACATACACAAGAAGTGGAGGAAAATAACGATAGTAAGGATTAGGAAAGAAAAAGCAGCAGTTCAGGCAGCTATGAGCATGACATGGTTGGATCAGCCCATCTACATTTCTACTGTGCATTAGAACGAGAAATGTCCCCCCTTTGGGAATGGCCTAAAGACACTTCAGTCAGTGGCACCGCCCCAGGGGTTATGCCTATTTTTACTGAGTGTGATTGAGTGTGTGTGTGTTTGTGTGTGTGTGTTTGTGTGTGTGTGTGTGTGTGTGTGTGTGTGTGAGTGTGTGCGTGTGTGCGTGCGTGCGTGTGTGCGTGC
>NW_004797724.1:196151-197225 GCF_000002075.1 Aplysia californica | reverse complement strand
TGTGTGTGTGTGTGTGTGTGTGTGTGTGTACATGCGCGTGCGTGAACCACTTCTGCAGACAATTCCTTTTGTAACTGCTGAATCTAAAAAAATGTGACGGAAACAAAATTATCCCATGCTGTACACAAAGGCCAGACAAGGGACTGAAGCAAAAGTAATAATTGTTTTTTCGCTTACATTCCTTTAAAGAGTCTTTCTTTACCTACAAGAATTTAAAAATGCCCAATATCTTCTATGGCAAACCGTCTTTTATGGTTTGACTCATCAAGGTTTTTTTTGGGAATTTTTTCGAAATATGTCTAAATTTCGGATAAACCGCACTGAACGAAAAAAGGAAATCCTGAAGCCTCCCTACCAAGTTAAGTCTCAGATTCACAACCAAGAGCCTTGTTATGTGGACAAAATGACTGAAATAAGGAAAGGTTTAAGTTTTCTGAGAGCCACCTTCTCCCAAACAAAGTGGGAAAATTATCAAGAAATGTCAGTTTACGTCAGCAGCCTCCTAGAAACAAGGAAAAACAACAACAACAAAAACAAACAAAAACAAAACAGAAACACAACAAGACAAAACAAACAACAAAATAAAACAAAAAAACTTCAAACAGCATCCCCCCCTCCCAGACAAAACAAATAAGCCCCCCCAAAAACAAACAAACAAACCCCAACAACCCACAACAAGACAGAAAACACAGCCAAAATTGAAAACTAATAAAACTCGGCCCCCTAAAAAGAATAATCAGCAAATACAACAATTTTTGCAAGGGCGCAAATTGTAACAGAAGAGAAACTCAAGGCAGCCAGCATTTCCAGCTGTAAATTTAAGCCTTAAAATGTAATCTCTTATATGTTACTTAACGTAAAGAAAGCTCAACTTCACACGACTACATTTTAGTCACAGGATCACCTTTACCATCATGTGGAAAGGGGCACCCTGGGATTGGTTAAGGATTAAGCAGACTGGAGAAAGGGGCAAGGATTTGGGGGAGAGATAGCCTACTTCAGAAAATGCTTTTTCATAAAAAAACAACCCCATACCAAATCAACCCCCCAAAAAAAAAACAACAACAACCAACA
>NW_004797724.1:181627-195041 GCF_000002075.1 Aplysia californica | reverse complement strand
AGACAGAGAGAGAGACAGAGAGAGAGAGAGAGAGAGAGAGAGAGAGAGAGAGAAAGAGAGAGAGAGTATACGTGTGTGTGTGTTTAAGCCCGAACTGTATTCCGCGCTCTTCTTCTTCATTTCAAACTAAAACTCTTCAAATTCTATGAGACTGAAAACTGTGCAATTGCGATCAATACCAGTCCCATAGTCATTGATAAAATAAGAGGGATGGGGATTTTCTGTGAAGAGGTGCAGAAAAGAGGGCTCTCTTGCTACCGTTGGATGCATAGAATGCGACTAATCTACCGAAAAATGATCTTTTACCGATAAAGACAGTATTTTGCAAAAGAAATCTTGTGGGTGTATGGTTGACCTCACAAGGCTTTTAAAGAAAGGGAAATAAAACTTCTTTAAGTGAATTGAAGACAAAAAAGAGAAGATTTAAAGAAGTGAAGGTGGGAGGGTACCTCTAAAATATGTTTTATGAAGTGAGTAGATTTTGTTTATCACTGCTTAAAGATATATGTATTTGCCGAAAGAAAACTAAATTAATACTATGAGCAGACTGCTATTATTTCAGTGGGTACCGTTCTGGTCTCAGGTGCAGAAACTTCTGATGAAAATCTACAGCAGAACCTTGAAGGCGGGCAGTTCAGAGAGTCTTGGTGGCTCTCTCTTTACTGGCTTAACTCTATTGGATTTGAAAGCTGAAACCAAAAGCTTCTCATTTGAAATAGAGAGAAAACTAAAGCACTGTTTAATACTTATAAGTTAACGCAAAATAGATCCTTATTGCTCAGGTGATTCTTACGCAGTTTGAAGAAAATAGCAAGTCGTAGAAGATTTTTAAAGAAAAACCCGTTCTTTGAATTAGCTATTGCAGGTTTTTTTCTGAATTATTTTATTAATTGTAAAAGCAAGGCTGCTTTGACATTGCCTGTCAAGACGAATGAAGGTTGCGTTCGATACAGTAATCCAACGGAAAAGAGGAAGAAAAAAACTTGAGTAAATTTACGTCCCCAAGCGAGGCTGGAACTCTCTTCCTTTGCTAGCAATAGCGAAGAGCCTATCCATTACATCCCAGGCGCGGCAGTTTGTCACGGGGATAGAAAAGAGGCGAAATAAAGAAAATAGAAAGACGCATTATTTCTCAAATGTTTCACTGCCGAGAACACAATGTGGCTAATTAATAATGCCGAGTGTAAAACCTTCATCTTGAACGCATGCCTCTTCTCCACGAAATGAACTCTATGACCTTTATGTTTGGAGAACAGTGTCTCAGGGGAAATCACACAAGTTACACATTGCTTTCTACTGGGGAGAGACGTCCATGGTGAAAAAGATACAGAAAAACCTGTAGAGGGATGAAAGAGGAAACGAGCAAGATGACAATGAATTATCCGTCCTTAGCTGAAAATGTGGAGGCAGATCATCATCATCATCATCATCATCATCATCATCATCATCATCATCATCATCATCGTCATCATCATCATCATCATCATCGACAACAACAACAAACAATAATAACATTAATGACAATAGCAGCAACAACGACAATAATAGCGGTAACAATAACGTTCATTTTCATAGCGCCAATCATAGTATTGCCCTGGGCAGTTTACATTGTCCAACCCCAAACATAAGGCAAGGAACATACTCTACTTTACAAAGATAGAACTGTCGTGGACAAATATAACATCTGGCCAGGGGAGCCAACAGCTTTGAGAATTGTCACACATACAAGCACAGCTTTAAAGTTAATATAGCACAGTGTGGAATAGTAGTATAGTATGGTGATGTATTCTGTATGGCTTTTATCTTATGCTCTACACGCTCAGGCACGGGATAATGTGCAAGGTTATGCAATAGATCAGATTTCCTATTGCACAGGGTATGATAAACGATTGTTTACTAAAGTTATAATGGGTTGAAAATCCCTTTTGGTATACGTCCTTAGCTTGGTGGATCCTCCAATTTAGCGATCATCTCTGAAACATAATAAAACAGCTCAGGAAAAAATAATACGTGAGTGCTTGTTTATTTGTTTGTTTATTTGTGGGTGTGCATGTGTGGTGGTGGTGGTGTGTGTACCTGTGTATATATGTGTTTGTGTGTATGTGTGTATAAATGTGCGTGTGCTTGTTCGTTTGTTTGTGTGTGCTTGTGTGTTTGTGCTTGCGTCAGTGTGTGTGTGTGTGTGTGTGTGTGTGTGTGTGTGTGTGTGTTTTATGAGTGTATGTGTCTGTACGTTGGTTGGGGGGGGGGGTGTATAACCACAGAGTAAATAACCCAAGTTCAAGAATGCCCTTTAAGCAATCTTACTAGATCTAGTATGCTCTCCAACAACATTCCAGTTTGATACCAACAGAGGTAATAGCAAGGCCAAAGGCAATGGAACCGAGAGTCCAGTTTCACAAACTGAAGTGGAGAAGGCGAAGGCGTTTATCTTAATGAACGATTTCTTTCGTGGAGGCGTTGCGTACACCCACAAAAACGCTTGCTTAGCCGTGAAATGATTAATGCATGGGCTCGAGATCTCTTCCATTTCCTCCAGATTTGCTGGGCACATAAGAGGCTTCGTTCAAATAATCTTAATCTGTTTTTGCCAAAACAAACTGTGATTACAAAGAGCAGCCTTCCTTTTCTTTTCCAGTCAGAAACTTTGCATTTGTATGTTTATGGTTCAGGGGACATTTAGACTACAATGACGTCAGACTTGGAATAACAACAAGCCGAGAAAGCCGACAAAAAGCAGTGACTACTTTGAAGGGTACTAGACTTAATTTTCGGAAACAGCTGAGAAAATAATAGAAAATTTTACATTGTGTTGACAAAATCGATCGTTGTTAATCTTCTAAATCAAAATCCCAAACAAACATGTTTTGATAATTTCGGAGAAAAGGATAAACATCCTGCTTCTATCAAGCGATAAATGAAGTCATAATACTCAAAACGCGGCAAAACGTCCAAAACTCAACAAAATGTTCTCAGAAAAGAGCAACGAAACTCAAACGGCTTTGCCGTATGATAAGATCTTGGTCACAGGTCAACAGCACATGATATAGAGATAGAATAGCGAGGCTTCGTCATCTCTTTGACCCACCCAGCACCTCCATGGTATTGAGACTCATGACATAATAATTATATAATAATTATAGTAATAATAATAATAATAATAATAATAATAATAATAATAATAATAATAATTATAATAATAATAATAATAATAATAATAATAATAATAATAATAATAATAATAACAATAATAATAATATGACTTCTATAGAACCCCTGGATGCACAAGGGGCTTCAAAATAAAATAATGAAATAACATTTCTTCAGCTTGCACAATGACGAGTGTCTTGCATGACCAGCCTATTCAATGTTCACCTATCCTTTCAAATTATTGTCTGGTATGGCAGGTTTCCTTGCAAAGGCAACATAACAATATAAGCTGTCTGTTTTCACTGGCGTAAGAATTTTGAGTTTACTTTAGGGTTTTGACTTGTTCAGCCAACAACTCTTATGTTGATGTAATCGTACAATGTATGTTCTAGAGTCGCCTGCCAATGTACTAAACACAGTACTGTCAGTTTCTCCTATTGCCAAAATAGTACATGTAAAAGGAGTGATGTGGTGGTATCGCAGTTGATTTAATAGAGAGAGAAAGAGATAGGGGAAAGAGAAAGAGAGAAAGGAAGAGAGGGAAAGAGACAGAGAGGGAGAGAGAGCGAGCGAAAGTGAGAGAGAGAGAGAGAAAGAAAGAGAGAGAGAGAGAGAGAGAGAGAGAGAGAGAGAGAGAGAGAGAGAGAGAGAGAGAGAGAGAGAGATAACAGACCACAAACAGACAGACAGACAGACAGAGAGGATAGAGAGAGACAAATATAGAGATAGATAAATACGATAGACAGACAGACCGACCGGCAGATAGACAGACATATAGACAGACAGTTCTAAATTCAGAAATCTTGAATCCACTAATGTATTTAGAGCAGACATAGTGAAAAACATTTTAAAAAATTGAAGCATAAATTATATATTTATTATAAATGCTTATCGCCTCTTTACCATACACAAACGTCCTCGCTAACGAATTGAGGAAAATAGAGCCGGCCATCGACTCACTGCCGAGCATACAGTAGCCCGGGACTGACAACTTCAACACACTGGTTTAAGAAAAATTATCTCTTCATTAGTGTACAGTTTGCAGCTACTGCACTGTTTATCTCTTCTCTATTTCTGTGGAACGTGCCGAGGTATATCCCAACTTTCACAGAAGATCTTTCTCAAGGACAAAGTAGACTGACCAGTCACACAAGATCCCCCCCCCCCCCCCAGTTCCTCCCCAAGAACTCCATAAATACACACGATCTCCTTTTCTGAATCAAACTCGCTGATTATACCCGAAAAGGGACTCCCGTTCCTCCCTTTTCCAAACACTCAGACCGATCTCAGACAGAGATCCTGTAATCTGTACTGGCGCTCGATAAAGTTAATGATAACACTACCTCAGCTTTTTGTCTTAAGTGTCCAAATAAATTTGGGGAAAAGAGGGGAAATTACTAAGTCCGGGGATTGGATTATTGTGTGCGGGAAATCGGAAGTCTCCGAGGATCTCTGTCGTGATGGGAGACTCAAGCTATTTGGTTCGAGGATAATGATTGAGGACACGAGAAGCATCCCCAGCCCACACGACGGGAAGGGACGGACCTGCTTCTCGTGGATATCTCCCCGGGATAAGATTATAAACATTTAATTTGGCCCTTAAAGACCAATGAATGGTTTACAAGTCGAAGAAAGTGGCTTATAAATAAAGTGTGACTGAGGAACGGAGGGTTTACTTGAGGTACATATCATTATATTATTATAAATGTGGTGCACATTGACATGGATTCAAAGACAGGTTTATTTTTGCATTGGATCGACAGTTTAAAATTGTGCCAAAAAAACAACAAAATCTTGTCGTTTTTATTATACATTTATAACACTGTAGGCGGAGAGCAAGGGACATACTTCATTTTGAAAATACGGGGAAAGCAATCTTAACGTTATCAAAACTGAGTATTTGTATTGTGCGATAAGAAATCACTTGTTCTTGTTAGGTGAAACTAAAGGGTCTTTGGGGTTCGTCTTTACAAAAACAAGGGTTTGTACAGATAATACGATGGCTAGGCTGCAAAAAAGGCACATGGTGATGGTGTAATATTAGGTAATTGGTTACCTTCCAGAGGCCTGATCTCTTTAAAGGACATCACGACACAGCTACGCCAAAAGGGTGAACACCGTTAAAAAGTCAAGTTCAAGACTGCCCTGCTGGGAATTTAAACACATTTATCAATGTGATTGTGTTCAGCCTTGGCTTTGAGTATGTCGTCCTGCCGATGTAACTATCCAAGTCTCAGTCTCTTGTCATTCTGGCTTTTCGATACCACGCGTTCTTTTCTTGAAGCTCCAGCTATTACTATGATGTCTGTTGAAAAAATTGGGTGTGAAACTTTCTTTAGCTCTCTCCGCGTAGGCGTGTTTCGTGGTTGGTATTGTTCTACGTGTGCCTGCTTTACAATTTCGTTGAATATCTCTCATGCGGTGTTCACACATACAGGAGTAAAGTCTACGAGCAATTCCCGATAAGATAACGCCAAATTCAGGTTTAATCGTGACGAGCATCTGACCATGACTGTTGACATTATTGTATTGGCGAGCACTCGCAATAATTTAGGACGGCGAGCATGTCGCCAAGCGTCTCGCCGGGCGTCTTGCCGAGCAATTAGTTTGAATCCTGGCCACTTGCAGAGCCAAGAAACGTAGTGGCCGGGTAAAATTTCACCCGCCGAAAAACTCGCCGACCCTGCTGACCATCTTGCCAAGTTAGTCGAGATGCAAAATTGTAATATACAGAGAGAGCAAAATGTTTGTGCTCTTTACTTCAACATGTCTCAGGTGACACAGACGATGGTTGCGTACTTCATGTATGCATATTTTTTAAAATTATGGTGCCCTTGCTGTTGTGCTGGTGCAAGAGGAGAAGAAGAGGAGGAAGAGGAGGAGGAGGAGGACCTGTTGGGTTAGACCATTGCTCATAAGAAGACCCCTGTTTGGACAGTTTGAGAAGCTGAAGGTTGAACTGCAAGTTGAAGATATCGCATCCTTCAGGATCTTCCTCAGAGTTTCTCTAGAGTTTTTCCAAAAACTGCTGGAGAAAATTGGCCTCCCCCATCCACAAGGCAAACACTTTCTGGAGGCAGTCACTGGAACCTGGTATCAAGATGGCTGTCACTCTTCGATACCTGGCAACAGGAAATAGTTATATACCTCTACAGTATGGCTTCAGGCGCAAAGGTCGCCGTGTCACGGCGCATGCTCGTCGTGTTAACTTTTGCACGCTGTGCTTGAGTAACTCAAGACTCCCCAAGTAAGATCTTTACACAGCGAACAATAATTTAACTCGCAGAGTATGACATTTAACACAGCTACCGTTTAGATCTCGTCGGCGTGTCACTGTCACTCGGCAACGTATGCAACTTTGCACGCCGAGCTAGGGCCTATGTCTTATACTCCCCGAGTCCTTCTCGAGTTTTCCCCGAGCGAGTTATTGACTCGGCGATTCATTATTGGCCAGAAGATTGTTTGAAAATTTAGGCAAGCTTCCCGTGAAATAATTTCACACGTTGAGCATGAAATATCTCTCTGGGAGGGAGGCCGATTGGTCGGCAAAATGTATCCAGAGTAGCCCCGACCTACTGGACTTAGACATTTTGTCTTACTCGGCTTCGTTACTCCTGTTTGTGTGAACACCGCATAACTCTCACGCTCAGCCCCCCCCCCACTCTCTCTCTCTCTCTCTCTCTCTCTCTCTCTCTCTCTCTCTCTCTCTCTCTCTCTCTCCCCCCCCCCCTCTCTCTCTCTCTCAGTTTTTCTCTTCTCAACCATCGACAAAGGCTGACTCAACAAAGAGTAGTTACTTAAAGACGATGGATAGGTCCCAGCGTGTTTTCATTGAGAATGAAGGCCAACTTTTGTTAATCTAGTATTCCACAACTCCTCAAAGTAACTGCTCATCCAGTCTCAGCACTGTTGATTCGACTCACTGGGCCCGTCATTATTCATAGTCGCATCCATGCAAAGATTCGCTGAGTAGGGAGAGGGATGCATTTCATTTCCTGTAAGTCCATTACCCTCGCCAGTAGCTGGCCAACGTAGTGGCATAATATAGTAATAGGCGACCCGGAGATCTAATCCTGGGCCACAACATGCGACAAAAGAAGTCCCCGAACACTCAGCTACTTGAGGATTCTGCTACTGAATTATTTCCCCTTATTTATTCATTGGCAGCCGAGGTAATATTTATGCAAGAGCACTTGGATCTGTGCTTACGGGGACCAAACTGTATGGAGGTGTTAACTCTAGGTCGTTCTCAAAGGAAATACTGGGTTACCTTAAGATTTATATTGCCCTCGGTTTATAATATTATTATTCGTTCTGGGTGTTCTCAAACAAAAAGAAACATTATATATCATGCGTTTTTGTGATTCTCCAAAGCAGCTTTGCTGTTACTGTACAGAGAATTTGACTCGCATTTTGATATAGAGGAATTTCAAGGAAGGAACATAAATCATATGAAGCAGTACTGGAAGAGTCCCACATGGGCGCTCACTAATAAAAACAACCTGGAAAAGACAAATCCAGCTTATAGTTAAATCGGCATAAAGTCCCCCGACATCTTTGTCTCACTAAAAAAATAGAAGACAAAAGACCAAGAGCGACCCACTTGGAGCCTGAACGGGGAAAGACCATGATGCTATTTTTTCGGAGAGTTTCCAAACGAACCATGTTCGCCGATAACCGTTTCCAATCTTGCACTATAATTTTATAATAATAGTGATGATGGTGGTACAATCGAAAAAGGAGAATGGATAGATTAGTTCCGTTGATACCCGTGGTTACTATGGCAGTATATATATATATATATATATATATATATATGGCTCTTTTCGTCTAAGCAGACGGTCAATTTAGCTTAAGATGGTCTCAAGGTTGTCTTCATGCAGCTTCTTTCATGGCTAATTCTTCCTATGTTTGAAGCGCAGATTATGTTGCAGTGCTTGCATGTCAGTGATGTAGATCGAAGCTCTGTATTTCCGCTGTTTTCCTTTCGTCGTTGGCGCTTCTCAGCCTGGTTGTTTCTAAGGCTGCTCTCTAGCATTTTAGTTCTTTCCTTTACAATATTCCTCCTTGTTTTCCGCTCCTCAGCTATTTCTTCCCACGTGTTAACATCTACTCCAAGCTTAGATAAGCTGTTTTTGCAGGTGTCTTTGTACCTCAATTTTGGTCTTTCTCTTTGTCTCTTTCCCTGGGCTAGTTCTCCATAGAGAAGTTGCTTCGGGATCCGGTTGTCCTCCATTCTCTTGACATGGCCAAGCCATGTCATTCTTTTTAAACACAGGATAGTTGTCATGCTCTGGAGGTTTGCCCGTGCCAACACTTCAACATTGGTAACCTTGTCACACCACGAAATGCCTAAGATCTTGCGACAGCATCTGAGATGGAAAATGTCGAGGCGCTATTCTTTTCTGTTGTACAAGGTCCATATTTCAGATCCATAAATGAGTGTGCTGAGGACACATGCTTCGTAAATCTTGATCTTTGTTTTGGTGGTTAATCTTTTGTTTTCCCATACTCGTTTTGTCAGCCTTCCAAAAGCTGTGGCTGCTTTCCATATCCTGATGTTGATCGCATAATCAAGTAATGTTGTAGAGCTGATGGTAGACCCCAGGTAGCAGAACTTGTCCACTGTCTTAAGTTCCTTGTCGTTCAGCCATATATGGCTCTGCTCTGCACCTTCTTGGGTAAGGATGACTGTTTTCTTAACACTGATGACCACGCTAAAGACCTTGCATGCTGTTAATAGGCAGTCCGTCATTGTTTGTAGAGTTGATTCACTGTGAGCAACAAGAGCATCATCATCGGCGAAGAGAAAGTCTCGTACTGTTGTTTTGTTGATCTTGGTCTTGGCCTTGAGTCGAGCAAGATTGAAGAGCGACCCATCAGTTCTCCAGTGGAGGAAGACATCCCCTGATGACTCTTTGAATGCGCGTTGCAGTAAGACAGCAAAATAAGTGCTAAAAAGGGTTGGTGCTAAGAACAGCCTTGCTTTACTCCGCTTTTGATGTTGAAACTGTTTGACGTTGAACCGTCAGAATGAATGGTGGCCTTCATATCTTCGTGGAATGAGATGATGAGCTGTAGCAGTATTGGGGGACAGCCAATTTTTCCAAGCACCATGTACAGTCCTGATCTACTGACTGCATCAAAAGCCTTTGTCAGATCGACGAACGCAGTATGTAATGGCAGTCGTTGCTCCCTGCATTTTTCTTGTAGCTGACGAATAGAAAAAATCATGTCCATTGTTGAGCGGTTTGATCTGAAACGCATTGGCTCTCTGGTAGGACTCTTTCTGCTAGTTCCTGAAGTCGCTTCAGGATGTTCCTAGCGAAAGCTTTTCCAGTGATGCTTAGCAGTGAGATACCTCTGTTGTTGTTGCAATCTCCTTTGTCCCCTTTGTTTTTGTAGAGTGTGGTGATTTTGGCATATCTCATGTCATGGGGAATTTCTGCTTTCAGCCAACAAGTCGCTAGTAGCTTGTAGAGATATGGGAGGAGAGTCTCTTTGTTCTCTTTCAGCACTTCAGCAGGTATGTTGTCATTTCCTGCTGCTTTTCTGCAAGCGAGTTCATTGATTGCAGAGGAGAGTTCTTCTTCTGTTGGTGTTGTATCAAGTTCTGACATTTCGGAGAGCTGAGGCATGGCCTCGTGTAGCTGTCTATCAACATGTCGTTCCTCTGAGTATAAGTCTGAATAATGTACCACCCATCTTTTCATTTGTTTCTTCTTGTCTATCAGCTGTTCACCTGTCGCAGACTTTAGAGGTGCCACTTTGTTTGCTGTTGGTCCAATAGCAACTCTGATGTTTTCATACATTTTCCTGATATAACCTGTATCGCTGGCCTGTTGAATTTCTGAGCATAACTTGTCCCAGTACTGATTGGCACACTTTCTGGTTTCTCTTTGAAGGTTGGATTTAGCAGCACGTAGCTGTTGCCTTGTACTCTCTGTTGGTTTTGTGTTGTGTTCTATCAGGATCTTGCGCTCTTTCTCGAGTAAAGGTGCGAGTGTTGATGCACTGACCTCAACTAAGTCCTCCTTTGTAAGGTCTTTCTATTCCAAAAGTAATCGACGCAGAATTATAAATTGTTGATCTCATGCTATTCCACATTTTGTCTGGGGATGAGCTATCTAGATGTTGGAGCTCTTCTTTAACATGTTCTTGAAATTTTGCCTTTGACGCTGGGTCTTTGGTATTTCTTATGTTGATCTTAGGCTTCTTTTGTTTTTCAGCTCTTGGGGTTTTCTTTGTGACTATCTTTGCCTTAGCTATAACTAAAAGGTGGTCTGTGTTGCAGTCTGCACTGTAGAAGTATCTTGTTTGCTTTACCATGCTGGCCTCTTTCTTTCTGACGATGATGAAGTCAATTTGGTGCCAATGGTCTGATCTTGGATGGCACCAAGAAACCTTGTGTCTGTCCTTGCCACTGTAGAAGGTGTTAGTGATGCAAAGGCTGTTATTTGTGCAGAATTCTAAGAGTCTCTGACCATTCTCGTTGATTTTTCCCAGCCCAAAAGGTCCAAGGCAGGTGGACCATACTTTGTTTTCGTTACCTACTCTTGCATTGAAGTCGCCCATGAGAAACAGTTGGTCTGCTTTTGGGACGTTGTTGATTACATCCTGAAGTTCCTCGTAAAACTGCTCTTTCTTCTCATTTTCTGTTGTTAGGGTTGGGGCGTGGGCGCTGATGAAGTTAGCCTTTCCAGTTTTGGTTTCCATTTCCATGACAGTGATACGTTCGGATATACCTTGGGGGGTGCTGATCCTGTTCAGCAATCTGTTGTGCACCGCAAAGCCCACACCATGGATTCTCCTCTCATCTTCCCCAAGACCCTTCCAGAAGAATGTGTAGTTTCTTTCCCTGATGGTACCAGAGTTAGCAAGTCTTGTCTCTTGCAGGGCAGTGATGTCTACATTGAGTCGTGTGAGCTCCCTGTCTATGATTGCTGTCTTTCTGATGTCCTCTGTTTTCTCCAGGTTTGTAGTGTCCATTCCGGTTGTCATTGTTCTAACATTCCAGGTCCCCAGTTTTAAGGCGGCTAGTTTTTCTCTTTTTTTGCCTGGTGCTGGATTTAACGTCTGCCTTTCGGTTTTTGTCCTACCTCCATACACCCATAGAAGCAAACAGACGTGGCGGATCAGCACCTTACTGACTGGGGGATGCCCAGTTTGAGACGGGCGGTAGCTGATCAGTGTGACTAAATAGTCACTCCCATCGTCAAAGGTGACCGGTGGCGACATCCTGTTTCGCCAAATAAGGATGTCTTATAACCCGTCAACTGCCACCTCCCGTGTTTTTTCCCTTGCTCGTCACAACAAGGATGAAGTGTCCTCTCCATAATCACATAAATGCTGTTGTAGCTGTGGTTGAGCTGTGGGTCTGATCCGCTGTATTTGCTCTTTTGCAGCGTCCTCCCAGAAATCTTGAAATCTTGACTAAGCTAAATGTCTGGGCCTGACTATATGGAGAACGTGCCTTGCCCAATTTGCACGAACCTCCTCTCGACTTAGCTGATTTAGTCCAAAGGAGAGACGAGGTCAATACATTTGGAACCAGTAAAGTTGCAGGGGCTGCCAGAAGATAGTTCGGATTGTTCCTCCCTGTCGACTGCCTTAGGGGCCCTCCCTCCGAATTTGTTTAGGGTTTACTCCAATAACCTTTCATACTCCTGTATGCACCTACAAAGCAGTAGGAACAGCTGCAGGTAGTATAATCTACTGTCATTATGGTAGCAGCACTCAGGCTGACCTGACATCAGTAACTATGGCAGTAACCATACTTAAAATAAATGTATGCTTTTAGCAACGTCACATAAGACACAGCATCACACTCAAACACACAAATCTTGTAAAGATTGTTGGTCAAAAGTGTGTCCTTTATTTCAGGGAGGGTAGTGGTGTTTTGCTCAGTTTGGACAGATCCCAGCAATAGCCAACCGAGATGCTTGACATGGGCCTGGGTTCATTGATCACTCGTTCACAGGACATAGTAAAAACAGGGCAGAGTAAAATATTAAATATGATATGGTAGATAAGAATTCGAAGACAGCAATATTTTGTTCGGTTATCTAAGAGTAAGACAATGTACTCGTATGTGCATTAAGTTATAGAAACACTTTTTTCTGTTTCAGCGCTAATTCTCCCAGTTTTCAAGTTCATGCTCATCAATATAAATTTTAAGAAGTGCAATTTCAAAAACTTTCTAAAATCTATTTTTCCAATTTCTGATCACGGTACTTTTATTCCCACATAATACTAAAGGCTTTTATTTTTTTAAGAATCCAGTCCTTTGCTTAGATAGCTGACCTGCCCCTCTGCAAGCATCAATGCTATTTCCCTTGCCTGTCCTGTTAGTTTCCAAGGATCATGAGGATCCCCAATAAGCTGCTAATGTGAGCGACGTGGAAACATCTAAACCCTTGGTTTCTGACGGATTGCAGTTGTTTCCATGCTGTATTCAGTAACCGCATGGGTGTAGAATCATAAGAATATCGTTGTTGGTTTTGAATTGTTCAGACAACAAGGACGCGAAAAGTGTGAGTTCAGAGTAGGATGGGACTTGATAGCTATATTATATTCACACACGTGTGAACCCCCAAAATTATCTGTCTCATTATCTTTCCCTCTTCCTCCAGTTTGGGTTTACACAAGGTTTAGCTTAAAAGTTTCTCATTTCTCATATATTACAGTGTCTGTCTTACATATCTAAGACACAAAGATGAACCACAGAGGTGGAGGAGTCATGGGATCCTGTTCCTACCATCCTCAAGGGACGTTGATCGTATACAGCTTTTCCAGACAGAGGTGCCTGTTTGTGTCTTCGACAAAACCTGTAAGGTAAGCAATACTAGCCCAAAGTATAGCATACCCTTAAATTGATTATTTCATCCGCAAGAATAGCAAGATACTGAAGGATGAAGAAGAACATGTGTGCATGCCATTGTTATTCAAATAATCGAGTGGATTCCGAACAAGCAAGACTTTTGTCCCTTTGTTATCTTTTTTTTTCGTTTAGTGTTCACCGAATCTAACAAGCAGTTAGTCAATGGACATTAGCCCAAACCATGTTTGTGGGTATGAAAGCTAAAAGTCTGGTTTTGAATAAATAGTGTGATATCAGGTAACATGAACAAAATGTAGATCCGTCATAATGTCAGCATTTCCGTATGAAATAATGCCAGTCTTGTGATTTCTCTTTTCTTTCTTCCATGTCTTTTCTTTGAACTGACATTTGAGTAAAAAATGAACTAGGAGAGAAAAGGGGGGG
>NW_004797724.1:177047-178611 GCF_000002075.1 Aplysia californica | reverse complement strand
CTCACCCCTCAGCCCCGTCCCTCACCTCCCCCCTACCCCCTTGTCTAAGCTTTGGGAGTACCGAAATATCGATCCTTTGAAGAACAGTCGCGCAGACGACTGAATCGTCTGGCGCGAAATTCGCAGACGCGGGGTGAGTAGACTTCTGCTGCTTTGACTCTCCCGTCGATCTCTGAGCGTCGTGGTGAGCAACGAGCCATTTGCCCCTCCATTGTCAATCCACCTTACCCACACGCTAACATTGGACCGGATATTTCAACTTCAGCGAGGACGTCGTCCATTCGTTCTTTCATTCGCTCGTTCTTTATTATTTTATTCAAAGGGGCCGAGCGGAACGTAGCGCACACATCGCGTGCTATGACTTCCTGCAGGGAAAACCTCCTTAAAAATCCCATTCTAAATAAGGGAAAATCGCACGTTAGCTAATATACTTGAAACGGTTCTTTTTGGTGGGTAAAGATTAGGAATTTCACCCAATTCTTACTTTCACTACTGTAAAATTATATTCTCAATAAAAATTTTCACGAAACTGTTTAGAACGATAGTTTTTTTTTTTTACTTTTTAAAAATTGGTGACTAGATACACCCTCCGTTTCTTATCTTTTTGTCCCAGGAATTGAACCCAAACTTCAGACGCCGGAAACACCCCTTTACCGTTATTAAACTGCTGACAAAGACTCAATTAAAAAAACCCAAGAGAATTAAAAACAAACAAAACCTACAAACATGGAGTAGAAAGTGATGTAAGACCCCACAACGTAAAAAAAAAAGCTTTGAAGAATACAACCGAAACATAAATCGAAACAGAAAGAAAAGAGAAATTGATTGTATATGCAAAGGTCCCACACTACACGTGTAGACCAACATATTTGAGTACTTCGACAATGAGTGCCTTCTTCCCACGATTACGCTTGATGTTCAAGCCGCGTCGCCTCTGGTCTCAGCTATGGGGACTACAAGGGATGTATCTGTGCTTTTTCTTACACTCACAAGCTACAGGGAGTTCCTACCCCAACCATGGACACATTCCCATCGGTAAGTTTTCCATCGATTTATTAATTGCAAATTTTGCTGATACATGAGTGATTTTTTCTTTCTGAATCATTATCGCTGGCTGCAGCATGGAGAAATATCAAATATCACTCATATTGCAATGATTGTAAACGTTTTACTCTCCCAGTGAGACAATTCAGATCAATCCAGGCTGAATAAACGGAGAAATTGAATAAAAACAATTTCATCACGCAGAGATCTCACTCATGTCCTTGTATTACGGCAAAACACCAAACCAATACACCACAGTAACCGTTATTACAGAAATGTATTCCCGTGCTTATGAAACACGGTTTTATCACAGTATGTTCGACATGCCATTCAAAGCTGTTAGTGCACCTCTGTTGCACGCAGGAGATCTGAGTTTGATTTCCAGAAGGGATAATTAATTGTATCTAGAATCTCGGTTTTTCTACTGGTATTGGTCTGTTGCATCCCTCTCATTCTAGGTTGGCCTGACCATTAAGGTCTACACCTGTCTCCTGAGTATTCTAAATTGTGTCAACTGGGG
>NW_004797724.1:174840-176947 GCF_000002075.1 Aplysia californica | reverse complement strand
TATAATTGATCCTACTCAACCAAACGTCCCTCCCCGCCGCGACCCCATTCTTATTGTAGTACTGTTGGAGAATGTAATCTTATCATCTTAGTCTCAAAATTTGATTTGAAAAAAACCCAAACAAACACGGGATCAGAAGCAGGTCCGAACCTTTGGTTTCTCGCAACTTCGTAAAATGTCTTGTCAACTGAAGTGACGACCCAGTTATCCATTTTATTAACCATTAAATTTGACATTTCCAGAGAATCTGGGACTATAATTTTTATATTTGAAGTACAAAATGAATTTACATTTGATGTTTAGGATATGGGAACTCTCTTTGTTGCTTACAATGTCTTACACGCGAGAGTTTAATTAAAGTATAATTTGATAACTCAATCTTGATAACAACAAAACAACAACAACAACAACAGCAACAACAACAACAGCAACAACAACAACAGCAACAGCAACAACAAAAGCAACATAAATGTCAAGGATTAAGAAAAAATAAATAAAAATTAAAATTATAAAAAACTTTTAAAAATTAAACAAATTAAACCAATTCAGAACGTGTACTTTCTTAAACTTAAAAGAAAGAACCCGTGAAGAGTGGAGGCACCTGGCGAGGCTCTCTGTCACATAGCACCCCTACGATCCTCATGGATTATGGGATTAGTGACAGTGGCAATGACTTTATTAAATACGCGTAGGCTATCTGAACAGAGCACATGTTTTGTTTCCAAGCTCTTTGGCGGTTTGCCATACTCTGAGAGTAGTACCGGCATGAACTATTCAGTTTTAAGAATTAAAAAATATGTAAGTTCGAGTGTTCACCAAAGTAGAAACGGACTGTTTTTTTGTCTGGAGGAGGCAATTCGTTCTCCTGTTTCCTGTTTGCATGAACGGGAAAAGGCTAATTAAGGAACGTAAACAGAAAACCCCCCAGAACATGAACAATTAGGAAAAAAGTACAGAAATTGTTTTTATGCATTTAAACTAGTGGTTCACACGTGTACTTTGCTAATTAATTCTAAGGCGCTGATAAAAATGTGACATTCTGTTTAAAAAAAAAAGAAATTGAAATTAGAATACATTTTTTAAGCTCTGACTGGGCTATTTCCGATAAAAATACAGCACGCAGCATTTCAACAGACATTTGTCTTTTGCTTGAAAAAAAAAGAGGTTGGGGGGGGGGGGGGGGGGTGGGTTTGACGTGTGTTCGTGGGGGGGGAGTTGTTTCCTTTTGGTGAACACACACGACAGGTATTCACATTAATTGCTACTGTAAAACCCCGAGCTTTACTTCAACTTCCAACTTCTCGAGAGACGGACAACTTTTAGTCCAGAGGTTTCTGTTTTGGTGGACACAGGGATAATGCATTTTTAAAGTTACGATTACTGAACATTTGAAAACACATTGTGTGTTTCTCTGTCTGTTGAGGTGTTTCCGAGGGGTGAATGAAACCGAAAACAATACACACTGGTATCTAAATAAATGCGTTGCTTATTCTTTCAATAAAATGGGTAAACACGAGGAGAAAGAATGAACTGAGTGCAGGAAGTATGTTCTGAAAGGAAAGTGTTTGGTTTTTCTTGTAGTATAGAGGGTAAAAGGTTTTTTACCTAAACACGTTAGCAAAGCAAACACAAGCCTTCCGAAGTAAAAAAGCAGCTTACGTAAAATCACTTTTTAGTCCGCTTTTGAGGCTCATAAACAATAATGACAACAACAATATGATCATAATCAACAACAAAATGTACACAAAACATCTGTTTGCTCTTAATAAATCCTAGAAATAGCATCTTTTTTGGAGATATGTTTTGAGAACAACCATTGCATCGAACGGTTTCCTCTATTCAAAGGAAATCGCAGAGTGGTTGGTTTGTTTATATTCTTGGAAACATAACCATAGAAGATACTATTCCAGGGTTGACATCGTGGAAAGCGTTCACTATCTTCATAATCATAGTACCTTTCCTGAATGTTTTCGCTGAGTTTACTTCAAACGTAAAGCAAAAGAAACAACAAAAGCAACACACCAAACAAAACCAAAACTAAACAAAACAGGAGAGGACTGTACCTGTACTGGTTAGAAGGTATGTGTGTGTGTGTGTGTGTGTGTGT
>NW_004797724.1:170485-172664 GCF_000002075.1 Aplysia californica | reverse complement strand
CGGAACGTTCCTAAGTTTACTAAATCGTAAAGGTCTACCTGGCGTCGGGAAGAAACAAGTTTGTGATCCCTGGTTGTGAGCCCATAATAGACGCCAACGCTGTATGTCCACCAAAGGACCTGGGTTGTATTAAGGAAGGAACATCCGGCTAAAGGAGTAATTGTGAAGTGGTGTGAGACTCCCGAGAGATACCCACGGGGACATGAGAAATAAAGTGCATCAGTACCTATGTGTTCTTGACCAGTTCCTGAGTTGGACCAATAGATAAGAACATTGATTTCTGCCTGAGTAGTTTTGTTTTCTAGGTCGTTTTCTATTTGTACTTAGAATATAATATTCCCCTTACGTAAGATGTCTTCTCTCCACGGAATTTTCGTCTCTAAGTCCTTTAGGTTTCGGTAAATTTTCGGTGAGGTCTTAGCTATTGAATATAGCGAGTGATAATCCAAGGCATCGTCTCTTGTATTTGGATACGATAAAAAAAGTAGATAAAAACCTATAAAGGAGGACATTGAAAGCACTGATGTTTTTGTTATATATTCTTTTTACAGCACCTCGGGTGAACAGCATGATCGAAGTGTTTGTTTTTTATGTGGCTCCAACCTTGACCTTTTTTCCTTGCTCCTAAATAATATGTACTTGCAAGTGTGGGAATTTGTGTCGCCAAATTTTGAACGGAGACTGCTTATTAAGTTGCATGTGTTTCTGCAAAGATTCCTAGCTGTTTGTCAAGGTCGAAAACTCGTTGATATTCATTTTATTTTACTGTCTCCTAATGCGACTAATTTATACACAAGGTTACAATCTGATCTGCGTGTATGAACTATTTCCTTTACTTCTGTTGGTGTCAACAACATAACATGCAATCTGATTTTAAAACATGCCATGCGTGTGGGATAATAATAGATGACGAGTATTAGGATTGCTCCTGGCTAGAAATACTCAGCAAGATGAGGCTCAAAGGCTCCACGTCCCCAGATACATCATTGAACGTTTGTGGGCACGTGTCTGGGTGTTTAGAACGACGAATGATAGACCTTGAAGTGGTAGGCCCCGGTTAACATTGTAGGGCTAAGACAGACACAACCACCTTGTTCATCTCCTGACCAGATTGCGTCCTGCATCACTGACAGCACAAAATACATTTGTATGACTGGATTAAGACCCTTCCCGCAAGAACTGTATGGAATCGTCTGTGGGAGATTAACTTAAAACCCTTTAAACCAGCATTTAGGACAATACTCCAGCCACATCATCGCAAGACTCGAGACAAATTTGGGCTACACGCCATTTGCGTAGGACAAACATGGACTGGCGACGTGTTTTGTTTACAGACTAGTCTCATGGAAAGCAATAACTAAACCAGCCCTAGACGTCAGATGAAAAGAAACAATCGCTAGACAAAATCTGGCTTTAGATCCCTGAGCAGTTTATCCATCGACTAATCGTTTTCATTGTTCGACAGTGTCAATTAGCCATCAATGCAGCAAGAGGCTACACCTGGTACTGATTTTATAAAGTTGGAAAACAGAGTGCTCAAATTTAGTTAGATATCATAGTGAAACATGAACATTTGAATTAAAATTTTATTTTTCCTCACCACTTCTTTGATGTATCTGTCATCTTGAAAAAGGTATCGTAGTAAAATTAGGCGCTTGTTAGAATAATGAAATAGAAGAAAACGGCATTTTCCCGCTGGATTGGCAATACTATTTACATTTTTTGTTGTTGACTTGACACCTTTAAAATCTATTTAAGAAACACATTTCTGTGTGGATGTTTTTGGAAAACCTTTGGAAAGACACAAAACAACAACAACAACAACAACAACAAACATACAAGAAACACATTTTCACGTCCCAAGGACTCTCAAGCTATAAGAAGGTATCAAACTTTGGCATCCATTTTCTTTATAATTTTACTTATGAAACCATAGATCCCACCTTCTTCAATCTAAAACACATTGACTTCTTTCTAGATAGATGGGTGCTTTTTCATTAAATGCACGGCAAATGAACAAGCTTTAATATGACACCATTAAATCCACATACCCCAAAATTGATGAGGTGTTACAATAGACAGAAAAAGAGTGACAGAGAAAGAGGATGAGAGACAGAGAGAGAGAGAGAGAGAACGATATAAGTATATATATATATAAAGAGAGATAGAGAGATAGAGG
>NW_004797724.1:167794-169220 GCF_000002075.1 Aplysia californica | reverse complement strand
GGGGGGATTATTGGAAAACTAACATAGCTGAAAGTTTTATGTAAGTCGCTACATTGATTCAGTCGGTTCTCGGGGTGGTATTTCTGTATTTTAACAGGCCAGGATTGGCTTCGTGGTTCCTAAATAAAACTGAAAAGAGAAAACTATAGATTCCGTTTTTGTTTTTGTTCTCATGTTTTAAAAAAATTGTGATTTCAATACATTTGCATGTCACTTTACGGACTTGTGTTGTGCAGCGGTTAAGCACTTCGCCGTGGCATACAACATATTCGATTCCTTAGCGGTAACGTTTTTTGCTGGGACGTTAAATTCTCTCTCAGCTCTTGGGGGCTCTCACCGGTAGAATTAAAACAGCAGGCCTCCTAAATGATCTAGATTGCGTCAAAAGGAGCGTAAAACAGCCACAAATTACAGGGTTTTTTAACATTATGAAGTCGAAACTGCCTAAGACGACCATTCATTATTGAGGAAAAAATTGGCTGTTTTCGATTGTTTCAGATTGTTGTCTAACACAATAACATTATGATGTAAGAAAACGCAGAGTAGGAAATGGAAAGTGGCAGTTTGTACAGGTAATTGTCTTTATTAGGCCGTTGGACAGGTTTATGTGACTATGAAACCATATTTCCACCAAGCCCCACTACTAGTTACGGGAGCCCTATAAAACAATACGTTAAAATGTGGCATTCAATATATCAAAACGTTTTATGCTCCAAGCGACGCTGCTCAAATGAATTAGGAAGCGGGCCACTCTGATCTTGTGTGTCAGACATACGCCACGGGATGAGTTTGATACACCATCTCAGCAGACAGATAGACGCATTCGGTAAGAGAACTCTTACCCGCTTGGGAAAAAAACCCTTCGTCTTCTGCTGGCAACCACAAATAGCTTACCATTACACAAACAAATTATGCATGGGTCATAAAAAAAAGAAATGTAATAATAAAAAGATAACATAACTGCGACAACCTCTGTTACTATCAATTTCCATTAATAGGAAACGATCAATGTTTGAGAACAATTTAAGTGGCGTGACATCACATAGTAGGCTACACCTTTTATTGTGAGTCTGTAATTTTTTCCCCTCTGATGGCTTCCAGACTGTTTAACTCAAGAAAACAATTTGACTAAAACCGTTTTGCTCTGCGCAGCTCCTTAAATATCAGGCATCCCGTCTGTCTGCCCTGTGTCCGCGTGTGTCTGGCTGTGTCTGTGGGAAAATTCCAATAAAATTATTGTCCCTAAGGAACACTCTTTTAAAGTTTTGGTATACCCCCCCTACCAACCACACACACACAAACACACACACACACAAACACACACACACAAACACACACACACACACACGCGCGCGCGCGCGCGCGCGTGCACACAAACACACACACACACGCACACACACACACATTTTTCCCTCTATTAATATAC
>NW_004797724.1:163091-164327 GCF_000002075.1 Aplysia californica | reverse complement strand
AAAAAAAAGAAAAAAAGAAAAGAAGCTAGAGAGATGAGCAGAGTAAGCCCGATCCCCTGTATAGACTTCTCTGTTGACATCCACCGCTTGGCGCTCATATGACCTTACGCAGTGCAAGCGCCGAAAAAAACTCTACTAAAACTAAAAACTAAAAGCATATTTCACCAGTGTACTTTTACTACAATCCAAAATAGCCTATTGAGAGTTAGTGCCTATTTCAATGCGTTTTAGATTGAGGTAGAAAGTTTAAAAAAGAACGTTTAAAAATAGAATACGTAACTAAGATATTATATTATTGCAGGAAGTGTTGAAGTCCAAAAGAGCTCATAAAGTAATATTCAAACCAGAGAAGCCATTCAGCCCTTTCATTCTCTATTCTGCTGTTGTTTAAAAAAGAATTGGACCAGAACCGAAGATGCTTGTACTCTGTAATGTTTTTGAGAGAAAGACTGGACAGACCGTTGGTATATTTCTACATCCACAATAATTTGCATGACGTGAAAACACATGTTTGATTTTTAAAAATCATGTTTTTAACTCTTCAAAGATGGAGAAAGCTGAAACCGGACTTTTTGTTACTTAACGTTTCCGACAAAGAAACATTCACGCCACTCCTAGAAGCCCATGTCAACATTCCACCCCCATAGATGCGACTTTCACAGTTTTTCTTCTACGTCCTATTTGTGCTATCAGAAGATATACATGGATTGCATGTTGTGTTGCTTTGATGAGGCATAAAATTTCTTCCGCCTGCAGTTATATTATTCAACCACGAATAAACAGTTGGGGAACAGAATGGGCGTATTTCCATACAGCCTTTTAGGACCGAAAGAACAACGAATCCTAGCTTACTGCGGCGTCTATGAAAGACGCATTAAAAGAGCGAAACGGAGCCTCTTGTGGGAAATCACACGGCTGGGAGATTTTAAGGAGAAAGGTACGCAGAGGATTTTACATTTGTTGAAGTTTAATGTCCAGTATGACGTAACTAAGTCGTTGCAAAGGCAGAGAAATTGCTCCTTCATTAAAAAAACAGAGCTAATGCTGGGTAGAAACGTTTTGATATTCCAAGAAGGAGAGGAAAGATTCAGACCGAAAACGTCCATGTGTTGATCGAGTTCGTATGTAACCGACTCGCATGCACAGCTGTTTGAGACGAAGCTAGAATTATCCTTAATATAGAGACAACATTAATCATGAATCATAGAAAAAGGTAGTGTGTGTGTGTGTGTGTGT
>NW_004797724.1:160308-161388 GCF_000002075.1 Aplysia californica | reverse complement strand
ACACATACACACACACACACGCACACGTACGGTTTATGAACCAGGCATCTCTATTCATCTATCCACCCACACATAGATACTTAGGCTATTCCTTCTGTAATTGTCCTTTACCAATACGTCTTTTGTCCCCTTTCTCTCACTTTCCCACCTCTCTATCTGGAGATTTCAAAGACACAACGAAATTGAGCTATCGTTTCTGCGTGATGATTTAAAACCCGACGCCCTTGGCCCGCTATCAACATCGTAATAAATATGCTGAAAATGTTTAACGCAATTTCTGTAAGGCTGTCCTTTGGTGTTTAATATTTAATTCTATCCGTACGCCCTGGGGTCATTTTGTACCCCCGGGGTTGTATTCTTCACATTTTAGAAAACTTCTAGTACGAAGATCTCTTTGAAACTTTCAGTATTTCTCAAAAAATCATTTTGACACACTACTATGCAAAGCGTACGGATCGGATTAACGAGTAAATTTCCTCTTTGGAAAGTGGTGGCACAGAGTTCCCACGTCCTATGGATATGATAGTAAAACACGACGTACGGATAGGGTTTAAAAAATAAACCAAACAAAGAAGCAACCCCCCCCAAAAAAAAAAGACAGTAATGTATATGACGTCAGTCAACATTATCAGTGTTGAAACAACGTTCGTATATCCTGGATATCTGATTTTTACAAATTTGAGAATGACCTTTCAACCTCTTAAAAAAAAATTCAAGACACATTACCTGATGTGCACTTTCCTTTGTAGAAAATCATCTGCATTATTTACATGAC
This sequence comes from Aplysia californica, assembly GCF_000002075.1. NCBI lineage: Eukaryota > Metazoa > Mollusca > Gastropoda > Aplysiida > Aplysiidae > Aplysia > Aplysia californica. Next base: position 160,613 of record NW_004797724.1, on the reverse strand, counting down.
CATGAAAAGAAAGCTTTGCATTCATGACAACATTTATGTATGATATGAGAAAATCAATCAAATCAATATGTGATAAATACAATTCTGATTAGCTGTTGAGAGGCAAACATGTTTTATTGTCCTGAACATGATACAAAACTGGACACTGTTTTTCAAAATAGAACTCTAGCTGTTTGCCTGTTTTCCCTCGATCTTATCCTTTTTTACAACCATATAAAACTACAAAGTGTCAGTGCCTTAACTCAAACACACAAACACACTAACACACAAACACACAAACAGACACACACACACACACACACACA
>NW_004797724.1:157451-158859 GCF_000002075.1 Aplysia californica | reverse complement strand
GTGTGTGTGTGTGTGTGTGTAAGAGTGTGTATTTGGGGGTTATCAAAGATGAATACGAGATAAAAAAATATCTTATTATACAAAGATGGCCAAATTATGCCATATGAAAGCCCACGTGCAAAGCATCTGTATATTGATGTCTTCTAGAACAAGAGATAAGCCCCCAAAAATGGCAATGGCCAGCATTGAAAAAAATATGACCCCACAACGTTATCAGCCGGTAAACGTGACATGCCTTGCCCTTCGCAATAAAACACATATCCAGGCCTGCGTGATCAATAATAATTGATACTCTTCGAGAAAATATGTTTTACAAACATTTATGTAGAAAATCTAATATACCTGAAGTTTTATATCTCGAAATGTACGATCTATTATCATTTGTCAACTTGAGGCTGTGCCTTGGAAAACTGAGAAGAAGTGGAAGTAGGCCTTTTTTGACAGCAGCTGCTTTTGCAGTGAGGAATTTCTTCCCCTTGCATTTAAGAGAGCTACGTTCTTAAACTGGCCTACATTCACTTTTATTTAGCCCTATCCGTACGCCATGGGGTCATTTTGTATCCCCGGGATTGTATTTTTCACATTTCAGAATACTTTTAGTGCGAACATCTCTTTAAAACTTTCAGTATTTCTCAAAAATTCAATTTGACCAACTGCTATGCAAAGCGTACGGATCGGATTAACGTGTAAATTTCTTCTTTGGAAAGTGGTAGCACAGAGTTTCCCACGTCGTATGGATACGACAGTAAAACACAACGTAAAGATAGGGTTAAATCATATTTTGCTTGATAGTTTTATTTTTCATGCAACAATATTTGCGATTAGTAACTTCATGGAGATACATACTTTTGCTGTCTGCTTCTTCGCTTGTTTGTTTTGATTATATATTATTTAAAGGTGAAAAGCCCCAAATGTACAGTTCTTGAAATGGTGCTGTGGCATGTTTTTAAAAATTGAAAGTCATGGGGAGTTCTCACAGAAATCATGTCTTATTGTCAAATGAATTATTATACCAACGAATAACTTTTCGGATATTTGTTTTAGTAAGAGTTTTACAGCACTTGCGAAACAACCAGGTCATTGAAGAGCCGAACATTAGATATGTTACTAAAGAATTTCATACAAAGAAAAGAAGGAGGAGAGATGAGAACGATAATTAATGTTTTATAGGAAAGAAGAAGGGAACCGCAAAAGACCATAGGCCAATCTCAGACTTTTCGTAGATTCAATATATGTGTATGCATGTATTTTTTTGTTTTTGTAAAGTGTTTTAAGGCGCTCGCAACTGCATAAGGTCATATGAGCGCACGGGACACACTTAATATTTTCAGTTGGTAGAAAATTTTGAATTTTGCCCGGGTGGCGGCCGAAGCCTACTCTTATCGATTTTAGACCACCAAGGGATCTT
>NW_004797724.1:155429-156484 GCF_000002075.1 Aplysia californica | reverse complement strand
ACACACACACACACACACACACACGCACACACACATACACACACATACACGCATCATCATATAGGGCGAATATATCTTTTTTTAAGTTTCATGCTCCAAGCAGCACATTTCTCACACTGCGATTCTGCAATCAATAAATTGTTGTTAGCACGCTGCACAGGATTAACTGTGTCTAGATGAGCAGCTTACTATCGCGAAATTGATTGTGTCTAGTCTTCTGAGAAGCAGACTTTCAATTTTCGCCATGGGCCGTCACTTCATTGTTTTTTCACCATGATGATGATGATGATGATGATTTTTTTTTTCTTCCTTAATGGGCATGGTGGACTCCACGAAGTAATTTTCGAGCGAGAGCGAGGCTTTTTTGGGGCTCCATTGTCATTATACATAGAGCACCTCCACTCGTGCAAGTAACTCCATCCGAATTGCCATTGTTCCTGGACAATCAAACATAATTATGATGACGATGATGATGCCGATGTTGATGATGATCCTACTGCTGGCGATGATGATAACTACGACAACATCGAAGCCGATGTCGCTGGTATCAGAATAAGCAAGGGAAACTGGTCATATTCACAGTATTCAATTATTACCGCCTACCTCATGCAATATTTCTACCTTAAGTGCGCGAAAGTGTTGCCCAATCTTATTAAATAACCAGAAATCGGCCTCGGTGCTTTGGCACAAAGTCAGCAATTTCGGAATAAATTCATATGTATTCCGGCCCCGTGCAGAGGATAAAATGGCTGCGTATGGAAATGAACGTTGAAAATGGCGCAAGAGATCCCTCGGCATGTTAACAAACGACCCTAATGTCCCTAACTTGTGCATAGCGTTGATTATGCAAGCTTCCCCGTTCATTGTCTCTCAATGCTCTCTCTCTCTCTCTCTCTCTCTCTCTCTCTCTCTCTCTCTCTCTTTGTTTGTCTGTCTGTCTGTCTGTCTGTCTGTCTGTCTGTCTGTCTGTCTGTCTGTCTTTCTTTCTGTTGTCTGTCTGAGTCTCCCTCTCAGTTGCTTTCTCTTTCTCTCTCTCTCTCTCTCTCTCTCTCTCT
>NW_004797724.1:150982-154866 GCF_000002075.1 Aplysia californica | reverse complement strand
CACACACACACACACATATATATATATATGTATACACGTACACACACATACAAAGACACAAACAAACAAATGTACATACAGCCTACAACCGACACTCCAACACTTCATTACTGCCTCCTTCTCTCCTCCTTCTTCTCATCTCTCCTAATGAGTGCCGTTAGCTCAGTTTATAAAACACTTGACTACAACATGGACGGCAGAGCTTCGAGCCCTCGCAGGGCCCATTGGTGAATCATGATCGTTTGAAACGTTGGAACCCGACCAAGGGGAGTTTGGGAATTTTTTTCGTGAGCTCCCAATTTCTGAGTAACGTTCGATAGAAAGAGGCACTTGAAAAGTGCTCAAGAAAACGATCAAACGTGGTCTCTCTCTCTCTCTCTCTCTCTCTCTCTCTCTCTCTCTCTCTCTCTCTCTCTCTCTCTGTCTCTCTCTCTCTCTCTGTCTCTTTCTCTTTTTCAGTCTCTCTCTTTCTCTCTCTCTTTCTTTCTCTCTTTCTCTCTCTCTCTTTCTCTCTCTGTATCTCTCCTCTTTCTCCCCCATTCTCTCTCTTTCTCTTTTTGTTCTTCCCCACTCCCTTTTTTTCTCTCTCTATCTCTCTCTTTCTTTTACTTTTCCTCTCTTTTTTCCCTCCCCCTTCTCACCCCCTCTCTTTCCTTCTATAGTTGTCTTTCCTCTTATCTCTCTCGCAGTTTCTTTTTTAGCCTTATCTTCACACTTCACACCCAGTTCCTTGTCCTTCTACGTTCTGACATTTTCTTTGAGCTCTCTTATTAACCTATTCAGGCTGTTCGTCATCTCGATCTGTAAGTACGAAGCGGACACACATCTCAAATCAGCAGAGGACTGAAGGCGCATATATTTTCAGTAGATAACAACTTTCTTAGTTTGTGCCATATTTTAAAAAAAAAGCTTCAGAAGAATTAAGCAAATTTGAAAAGCCTGTATGACTAACAAGAAGTGTGCTCGTCTTCCAAAGGGCTCCAAAACAGCGCGTCTTCAAGCGTTGTCGAATGAACCGAATGTGTGTCCTCAATGTTAACTTTCCAAATCTTGTTATTCTAGCAGTCTGAGACATCAGAGTGTTCTCGCCTTTAAAGAAGTATTGTATTCAGCGTCAATTTGTACTCGAATCAAATCAAACGAAGAAAAAAACACAGTGAAACAATCAAAGATAGAACTCACTAACAAAACAGAGCAAAGAAAGAGAACAGACTACGACAAGCCCCCCCTCGAGATCCCTATATAGGGCCTGAAGTAGGTTTAACTTGAATCCAGTTGGTGGATTAGTCGATCAGGTAAATGTAGAGAATTTGTCTTTTTGGAAGCTCACTTAGAAGCTATTTAACCTAAATAAAAGCAAATTGAACATGACGTTTCTGATCGTTGCACAATGAACCTCTTCGAAATGTTTGTAATATTGTACATTTTCTTGCATTTGTTATACTAAGTCTTACAGTCGTAATTGTTTTGTTAGGATGATATTATAGTAGAATTGGATACATGCAATATTTTTTTCAAATCCCCAAAGAGAAATTTTACAAAAGCCTAAAGTCTTTAATGTAATTCTATAGGTCACTATCCTCCTGACAAAGTTTTGTTGATGGTGGGCGTGAAACTAAGATCACTCCCGGTTCTAAAATATTTCGAGGTGCAACCCCCACAAAACAAACAAAACAACAAAACCCAAAAGAAACAACCAAACTTTTTAAACGCAGCCGACAATCCCAAACCCCCAAACTATTTTTATTGGAAGAATTTACCATACGAGAAAAGAATCAACACAATTTTCCTGGTCATCAGTTTCTGATTTCGCCGAGGTTTTACTGTTACTTCTCCTGTTTTTCCCTCCCAAGAAATTTCCCGCCAAAACTACACCGTGGCCTCAGTCGTCCAATAACAATTCCATTTTGGACTTTTGCGTCCTGTCAAGGGAAGGCTCAAAAGCAATCAGTTTCCGCATCGATATACAATCAACTGCGAAAACCAGGAGCCAATAAGATCAGAAACCAAAGTGCCAAGAGAGATTTATTTGGAGGCGCAGTCCGAGGAAGGAGGTTTTATTCTTCGGCATCTCTCAGAGGAAGTGGTTTCTTGATAAATGGTATTATAGAGAGAGGTGTTTTGCCGTCGATGGAGGGTTGGATTTATGAAATGTTGGTAGTAACCACTTCTCTCAAGAAGGTTGGGATCTAATTCGTGCAGTGTGTTGTCGCGGATGATGTATGGGATGGATTGAAAAAAGTGTTAGAGAGATAGAGGAGATGGAGCGTGAAAGCTGCAAGACTAATAGACAGACACACAAACACACACAGACACAGACACACACACAAACACACACACACACACACACATCTCTGCATGTGTATGTGAGTGTGTCTGTGTGTATGTGTATGTGAGTGTGTCTATGTGTGTGTGTGTGTGTATGTGTGTGTGTGTGTGTGTGTGTGTGTGTGTGTGTGTGTATGTGAGAGAGAACAAAAATGAGTGAAGTAGAAAGAGAGAAGTATACAACAAAACGATCAGTAAGGAGACGCATTAGTAGGGATGAGATAGACATATGAATAGAGACAAACCATAAAATCAGGGAAGGAGAAAAAAGATGACAATAAGAGGGGGGAGGGGGGGAGGAAAGAAAGGGCGAGAAAGAGTGAGAGAGAGAGAGTGAGTGAGAGAGAGAGAGAGAGAGAGAGAGAGAGAGAGAGAGAGAGAGAGAGAGAGAGAGAGAGGGAGAGAGAGAAATAGGCTTAGGTAGCTGTTAAGAAAGTGCTTGTTTAAATCATAACTCATTCAGAAGTGTTTTATTTTCTCTGAAGCGATACTTTTAGTCTCCTGGAAGAGGTGTGAGAAATGTGAGATTTCTTTTCGGATTTGAACGCCTTATCTCCATCTTTTGGGCAACATTGTAGCAAAAAAGCCACAATGCCTGGTCAGAAAAGAATGGATAGAAACTGAATTGTAATAGTAAATTTTTTTACGCTCCCACCGACATATTTTAGAACATCAAGGAGGCAGGCTGCTTCGATACTATTAGGACCATTCCTGGATAAATGGGATACATTCCTACAAACCGTCGAAGATACTCGATACAAATCTTCCCTTCTCGGGGATCAAACTCATGTCTTTTGCGCGCGACGGCGACGAGGCTCATTATTGCACTACAAATGCCGGGGGCGCGAGAGGAGGAACTAGCTTTTCCTTTGAACAAAAACAACAACAACAACAACAACCGGTAATGAATGAACTCAATCTGCCGTGTGTCATGTAGATGGTAGTGGTGGGCAAAATGCGGACAACCGGATAATTCTCTGAAGTGGGTGCACCCATTTGTTGAAATGGTTCTAACTAATTTGCCAAAGCGGTCCCTAACACATTTAATCGCCGAAGTGGGGCCTTATTATCCGGATATTGCTAAAGCGACTCATTGCCCAGCCCTAGTAAATGGTACCTTTGAATATCAGGAGCTTTGAGCAAAACTTATATCAATTACGGTTTTTGTATTTCCCGACATTGAGAGCACTAATCGTAGAAAAGGAAGCAAAGAAATAAAAGGTCAAAGGTGTGGGTTTTTTAAAATCTCGTAACAGCACCCAAGGCGGCCTTCGGAAACAGCATTTTGTTGCAATTTGTACCCAAGTTTGTAAAAGTAAAGAAAAATAAACTAATAGGAAAGACTCCTAAAATAAAGACGATCCAAGCGCCCTTGTGTTCAAACGAGAAAGCATAATAAATACACCGAGTGCCCTAGTTGTATCTTTTGATTTTGACATACGTTCTTTTTGTATTCAGTTGGTTCTGTTTTAAACACTTGCCATGTAAATTATAATTCTCATGCTTCCTAAACTACCTAGTCGATATAAACAATTAATACTTTCTTGAACCCCCCC
>NW_004797724.1:141029-150473 GCF_000002075.1 Aplysia californica | reverse complement strand
TAATAATAATAAGAGTAATAATAGTTACAATGAGAATGGCAATGACAATGACATTATAAATATACACTACCAACTGGATCAGTACCGGCACAAGCACCAGGAGCAGCAGCAAAAACACCACCGCCACCCCCATCATTATCGTTATCGTTGTCGTCGTTGTCGTCGTCAGGAAAATCATCATCATCCTCAATATCAACTACATATCAGCAACAAAACAAGAAAACAACATGATTATAGCATCAATTTTTCCAAGCTTAAAAAGGAGCATCTTACTCCCCCCCTCCCCACCCCAGCCCCTTTAAACCCAATTAGTAGCCACGTGTCTGTCACCTTAAAGGAATCTTACGTCAGATTTGAGCGTGTTCCGTCCCGGCTGTCTTTCCAGACTGTGACGTCAGACTCCACTCCAGGCTAAGAGCTCACTTAGTACCACAGACTGGCTCTTAATCGGTCACCTTTATTCAAGATCACCAAGTCTTCGCGGCGGCATATTAGAACGTGTTCTGCTTGACAGTCTGTTTTAAAAAAAGTTAAAAGTCATTTGCCATTTTGTAAATACTTGAAAAGACATTTACTACTACTTACTTTTACTTTTTCACTCTCTGTTGCCGTTAATCGTCGAGATATACTAACTGGTTTTAATGTTAGTAAGGTTTTACAGTGCTCGCAACTACATAAGGTCATATGAGCTCCAGGGGGTGGGTGTCAACAGAGAAGTCCAAACGGGGAAGGAGGTTTACTCTGCTCACCTCTCTAGCCTCAACAGCACAAAGTCTGCTTCGACTATCAAGACACCACGGAAATAGCGGGTCACAAGAATGTGACAAACATGCAAAAGAAGTACAATTCTGCTGAGCATAAGAACGAGAAATGTCCCCTCCCCCCTTTTGAGAATGGCCTAAAGACACTTCAGTCGGTAGCACTGCCCTGGGGCGGGGAATGGTGGTGGTTGGGTGGGGGGAATGGGGGCTACTTGAAGGATCACTTCTCTTTTGTCGGAATGGCGAGTGGAGAGGAACATGGCTAACAGCAATCCAGTGGGAAAATAAAACGTTATTTTATAATATTTTTGTTCTGTTAAAAGTGGACTTCGAGATTTAAAAACCCCCATTAAAAAACAAAATAACAAACAACCCCCCCACCCCCGAAGAAACAAACAGCAAACAACCCCAAACAAAACAACAAAACACCAGAAGCCTTTTCCGCCGTATTCGGCCAATAAGAACAGACTTCAATTTCCTTCATGGTCTGACCCATATGTGTCGTACATAACCATAAACAACAACAACAACAACAAAAGAATGAAACAAAATAAACAAAGCTGTACACATAAACTTTTTCAAATTGGACTCTCGGCTCACGCGGGAGAATTAATATTGTAATTTAGCTGAAACTTAGAATGTATCGGTTTACAAAGACACAGAGATAGCGTTGCTATTTGGTAGCCAAAACGGACTGTTTTTTCTGTGCTACACAAAAAAATAACTTGTTCAGAGCCCAGGTTTAAAATGAGAGTGATATATTATGGTCTAAGAACTTATCAGGCAAAAAAAAAAAGCTTTTATTCTATAAGACAGGCGGTCTATAAAAATGTTGAAAATTGAACCCTAGTAGATTTAATAAGTGATAAAGAGAAAAGCCCCACGAAATCAGCATAATTACAACAACACAACGAATACCATATCGTCGATCATAAAAAGCCACAGCAGTAATAATATAACCATCATCCCCTAAACCGCTACTACATCATCCCATCATTTCACAACCATCACCGTCATCTCCTCCCTGTCCCCCTCCTCTTCTTTTTTCATTCGCGTCCTCCCCATTTTATTCTTCTCTTCCTACTCCCCATCTTCCTCATTCTCCTCTTCCTCCTCCCCCAAAACCAATTTGTTAACATCTTGCTGTTATGACGACACCATAGCACATGGTTACTCTTCCTTCTTATTACTTTTGTCAGTGCCTCTATTATCCAGGCAAATGTCACATCTTAGGTAAACTGAAAACTTGTCGTAAATATTCACTTAACATAGGTAGCCTACTTCCCACTCAGCCAGGGTTGGGTTTGACCTACAGTGTCGATGGGGGCGTAAAACATGCAAGGCAATGACATAAATAATATAATAGTTACATTGAGTGTGAATACCACTCGACACAGCACTACGCCTAAAGGACAAAAACGCTGATAGATTCCCTTCATAAGCAACACAACGACAAAACAGGAAACTATTTCTAGCTGGCAATGTTTAAATGGTTGGTTACCCCACGTGTTTACTTTCATCGTACCATGTCTCGTTTGTCCCCTTCTTTCCACTTCTGTAGTCAGTACCACAGGCCGGACTAGTCTTAATCGGTCTGGTCTATTCCGGAACACAGCGTCCGTGCCGTATCAGCCAAACACTCACCCCGGCGAGTCCCCCGTGGGTCACATCGTTCCGGCAATCAACAGAATAACACAATTTCTTAATGGAATTTTATCGAACACAATATTTGTGGCCAGTACAAAAAGGGAGACACTAATTGTGGTCCCCTTGGTAAATCACCATCTTAATGGGGATACAAGCAAACTGAGCACTTATAGAGAGTTTTAAATCTTAGATGTTTCAAGGTCATTCTTTGTAAGAACAGAGGGTTATTTCGTTTGACTTTACCTCATTTCTTTTTTGAAAATAGCTTTTGAATCTTGGCTTGTCGTATTTTTAAGCCAGCAAATCGGCCAAATGCGAAAATGCACAGAAAAGAAAAAAAGAAACACGATTTAAAATATGTGCAAAGCGCCTTCCTAGCAATCGATCGTCTGCATAATCAAAACAATTCTCCATGAAAATAATTCAGAGGAGGTGATGTAAGGTGTAAAATAAGCTTTATAGACAAGTTGTGCATTGTTGAACGGGGTACACGCCACGGGGGTTCATTGTCTTGAAAAGCTTCACTGACGAGTAAAGCTGATGTCGCCACCGTCGCTGCCCCCCCCCCCAAAAAAAAATAAAAGGTTTGTTTCGTTTCCCTAAGATGAAGTTCCTTTAGAACAGCCCATGGGTTGCTTTCTTTGTGTACAAATGGCTTAACTTACTTCACGTATTTTACTTTTATTTCCTCTTGTATCGTTAGATGCCGAAGGGAAGTGAAATTTTTGGTCACGGGCTAGGTAGGTGGCTTCTGTTGTAGAAATGTTATTATTCTATTGGGGGGACTTCTAGAGCATGGTCTACCCCTGCCTTTGTAGCCTGACTTCCTTGCGTCGTATGCCTTTACATCTGGTTGATTGTGAGATATTCTCATCAGATGACAAAACCACTTAATCGTTTGATGTTCAATCTGCTCCATAACTTGTGTTATGTTTGTTGATTTGCAAACAGTTTCGTTCATCATGCAGTATTTTCTTGTAACACTGATTAATTTTTTGAGGCTTTCATCTCACAGATAAAGATCTTTTTTATTGCGCCGTGTTCAGCAACTATAGCATTGAAACGGATATTCTGTTGACGCATTTTCTCTTAATAAAATATGGTGACAATTGTTAGCCTACGCAACTTAATTTTTGGGGCCTCATTTCTCAGTTTCCCTGTCCAATCTTCCATCATGTGTAAATAATTAATATCATCGCTATCATTTTTTCTGGTCTATTTAAATAGCTCATTTTGTCATCTATGAAACTGCTCTGCCTGCCTGCTGACTTTTGTTTTGAAAACGCACATTCCCGTCTGGTATCCTTTGCATTATCGATTCAGGAAATTTGTTTGTTCTGTTGGGGTATTTAAGAAGCTCTGGTCATCGCTAAATATTCATTTGTACTGGTGTACTCGTTATGTATCTGTCTCTCTTATGACTCTGCCCGCATAATGTTATAAATAGAGAGAGAGGGGGGGGAGAGAGAGAGACAGGGAGAAAGAGAGAGAGAGAGAGAGAGAGAGAGAAAGAGAGAGAGAGAAAGAGAGAGAGAGAGAAAGAGAGAGAGAGAGAGAGAGAGAGAGAGAGAGAGAGAGAGAGAGCGCGCAGACCCTTGTTTGACACCTCAATATTGGGAAGCAGCCAGTGAGTCCTTCTGGTGTTCTTACGGCTTAAATACTATACTCAAAAATAGCCATGGTGTTTTTTAAAGAGCTGACCCTTCACTGCATATTCCTCAAGCACTTTTCACAAGAGGCATCTGTACACCCCGGTCGAATACCTTTTTCTAATCCGCAAAAATAATCTAACTCCTTATTCTGTTTGGTTGTTGTTTCACTAATTTGCTTGAATCAAATGTGAATTCTTTGACCCTCCTGAATCCTAACTGAACTTCACTCAATTGGATATCAATGGCTGGTCACCTTCTGTATTCTAAGATAATAGTGAAAAGTTGTGTCACAATACGGAGAAATCAGGCGCTTGTCAATTTTTGGACTTACAGAGTTATTTGTATTATGTTAAAGCCTACCCATTTGCTTCACTGTTGATGAAAAAAATCCATCTCTCCATAGTATAAGTCGAGATTTTTGCGATTGAAGAAGATGATAGAGGTTAGCGAGAAAATGAACGTCCAAGTTTGGTGAATTCTTAAGCTGTAGTGTCATGAGAAACTGCAAAGTTATATACTGTGTGCCTTTAATCAACGTTTCTCATAAAAATCACACAGGAATGTCTTTCCAAACTGACAAAAAAAATATTTAGCCCAAATAAAAGCAATTGATACAAAAATGTCCAACAGGCGGGAAAATGACACTCTCTTCTGTTTCCTTATATTGGCGTGCGCCCGATTTCACCACGATACGACACATTTTACCCACGTGACTTAAGAATGATATTCCCATGTACGTTCCCAGTCCCCTTTGTAAAAGCTTTTTCCTCCACATTGGCACTATGATCTCATGTTGCTAGTAAGAGGGTACTTTTTGTATGCCATCCAGCGCTGTCAGATATCTCCAGCCTCACCCCAATGTCTTTAATATCTTCTGCCCTCAGTCCATCAAAGGCGGGTGTTTTGCTTCGGGTCTGTTCCTGATTACTGTGCACCCTTCGCTTTGTAATTGGTGGTTGATCACTGTCATCTTTGGTGGGGAATTTGTCTGGTGTGGCATTTTTAGTTTGGTTGAACAGTTCTCGGAAGTGATTTGTCCATCCTCCCTCTGTTTGGTTTTTACTAATGTTCTGTTTTTGTCATAGATAATGGTTGTTGGGTCGAACGGCTCTTCTTTAAATAAACGTGGTTTTGGTGCTCTTATCAAACTTACTAGAGTCTCTCTTGCCCTTTCTCGCCAACTGTTCCGTAGTTTCAGTTAACTCATTATTAGATATTTCCAGTTGTTGCAGGCAGTTTTCGAATTCTTATTTAACCGATCACGTATTCTTAATTCAGTGGTTTCATGTGTCACCATTTCCTTAAAATGAAATCAAACGTGCTATAACTTAGTTGTCATTTTCGACCTTTTTAAGGACTTTTCTCAAATAGAAAGAACCTTTTAATTTCGCGCGGAGTGTTCAATAATTGACCATCTGGGAAAATATATTCAATAAAAAAGTAATATGTGCCGTTTGTTTAAGAGTATGAAGACAATCTCATTGGCTAGTCATGCAGTAATCTTCTCATCGACTCCAGAACAATCGGCCCTGGTTTGTTTTGTCTGTATTTTTCAAATGATTAAAATCTTGAAAATCTTGAACTCTTTATCATGTAGCATAGTGACTTATATTGTTAGAACAGCATGATCAGATTCTAGAACATGAACCTGTCTGTTTTAACATTCTTGTTGCCGGTTACCCTTTTTAACACGACAAGGATCCTTTTACTGACTGGGCCTCCAAACATAAAACTCATTTCGATAGAACCGTGGGCTTAGACTGTAGAGACTCTTGAAAGTCTACCAAACAACGGCAATTCAAGAAAACCCCGTAGGAGACATGGACCAAAATCCCGTGGCCCATAGAACAGTATGATACCATAACTGAGATAATGGCACATCCGAGTTTTGCCGTGAGACTCATCCATTATGTAACAAACTATAAGTACTAAACAAGACATGCGACGTACATTCAAAGTGGAATGTATAATGAATATAACGAATAAAGCGCTTGGTGTAATTTGCCCCATTTGCCATATTGCAGAGAAGAGGAAGTAGTTCAGAAAAATAAATGGTATCATTCCCTGGGTGTAAGCGTTGTGGGTTAAATACTTCTCGGTTTCCACATTCCAGTCGCCCAATTATTTCCATTTACTTGGATAGATTCCCCAAATTTGCAATTATGTACTTGGAAAAATTCAGATGAAGATCAATTGGGGACGACATGTTTGTATTCCATGAGGACCTGAGGTGGTCACACAGAGCGATATTGTCGCAAATCGATTGCTTAGTGTAAGCACCGCTAATTGCCGTTCGGAAAAGTGACGTATGACAAAGTCTCACCCGGAGCAGTAGAACTAAATTCTATATAGAGCGGTCAAAAACGCTTGGCGTAACTTATTGTCAAATATTGCCTAAACTATCGAACACTGGTTCTCCAGCTTTTGCACAATGACGCATATCAATTTGTCTTCCTTGGTGAATATTTTTTCAAACTCTTGCACACTGCATTCTAGAAAGTTCCTTAATAAATACAAATAAAAAATTCCAGTTTATGGTTTCTACATATTTTTTAAAGTTTACAGCTCGGGCAATTTCACTTCTACAAGTAAGTCAGTGATTGTTTTCTAATCGCAACATTAAACTTATTGAACGCATGGTTAGGGAACCTTTAGCGCAAAAAAACGTGTTCACTATAAAGTTAATTTCTTGTAAGAAGTTTTTGCCTCTAAAAAGTGTCATTGGCGAGCTGTGACGTAGGCCATATGCGTATGCAAAATGTGAGCGAAGAGCTGGAAGTGTGGTGAACACCCCCACTTTTAGCGTGATGAAGATTCATAGTATTTTATATAACCTTATGAAGAAAATATTTTTAAAGAATTTTTTAAAAATCGAGCCTCAGTTGTGGAAAGATATGATTAAGCTAAGACAAATTGATACAAACTGATGTGCAAAGTATGGGTGACATTGATTAACCCGTTAAAAAGATATTTAAGGATAAGTTGCGCCACGAATGTTTGACCGCACTATAAATTTCTTGTTCTACGAGATAGATTATACGATCATGTAAAAATCCCTTTTTTGTCCTGGTGGTTTGAGGGCGCCACTGGTAGAAACTACAACAATCTGTAGACTCTAATCTATTTTTCTTCGTGTTTTTGCTCTAAATAACTGTTATTATGCTGATGTGCTTCTCTCTCCCCATTTAAACCTTCATTCATTACACATATGAATGAACAACAATGAAAACGAAAAAGACGTCTCTACGCTGCAATTAACCTAACACTTTTTGAATAAGTTTCCAGAAATAGGTATGTTAAATACTTACCCCAAAACATTCCGTTAGCATAGCCTGGTTCTCAGTAAGTGTAAGACATGACTTCCAAAATGTTGGGGTCTGGGTGTCCAAAAGATGAAATGATCTCCAACTTCCAACATATTTGTAAAGGGTCGACGTTAGTTTTGGAAAACCTTTTCCTGTTGTTTTTCTTAGCTTCACTTAGTACTAAAGTTTTATACTTCACTGAAACTGTCTTTATTATCATTTTACGAAACTATAAATCTTGTTACTAAACTAACACCTTCTAACACGTTACTAAACTAACACCTTCTAACACGTTACTAAACTAACACCTTCTAACACGTTACTAAACTAACACCTTCTAACACGTTACTAAACTAACACCTTCTAACACTTTACTTCCGCCAGCGAGTTTGTAGATTTATGGTTTGATTGCTCAATCTTGCAAGTCGCAGTAAATGATCTAAAGGTAACTTTAACTAGTGACTTAACTTTTTCTTTTGGTTCCCCTACCCTTCATTTAGTCTTTGTCTCGTTCACTATTCCACCCCCCCCCCCTTTCCATTTCGTCTACTCTTGAAAACCTCCCTGACCTCAGCTGTGTTGGGGCATTTTTTTCCTTTCTTTTCTCCTGTATTAGTCATGGTTGTCCAAACTGGAGGTTTATGGTAGTTTTCCGGTCCTGCGTATGGCATAATTCTAATAAGTATGTTTTCCTTCCCATTTGACGGTTTTAGTTGTGAACTGTGATTTATTTCTTTAAAAAATCTAATGTTTTCTTTCTTTTTATCGCTCGCCTCCCTCTCTCTCTGACAAGTTGTTCCAAACATCCTTCCCACTGCAGTACATACGTCTAGCGAAATCCAAAAGTTTTAATCAGAAATAGAATAATATCTAGCCTAAACTGTGCATTAAAAAGGTGTATTGGAAGAAAAAAAAGAAAAGAGAAACCCAAACTGAGAGGATAAAAGTCCTATCTGAGATTTATGCATAGTTCCTTTAGTAGCAGGCTATGGCTACTCGGCTGAAGTCACAAATTGTGTCCCCTCCCCTTCCCCCATAATTTGTCTTTTCCTCGTTTTTTCGCCTTTTGATTCGTTCTTCTTTCGACTCCCCATTCGTCTCTCCCTTCCTTCCCCCCTCTCTTATTTTCTCGCTTTTTAAAGGATCTTTACAAAGATACATGAAAGAACAGCTTTTTCTCCCGCAGATAAAGCTATTACTCAGTTTCGTCTTTTTTAACGATCGTTGGTTTAATGGGTCAATGTTAACACCGGGTTTGTTTACCGTCCTTGCCGGAAACAAATGCCCGTTTTAGACCCAGACTTCCGCAATTAAGTGACAATGATGAATCTGCGTCTGAGTAAACAAAATGCTTGTCTCCCTGGCTGTGTTCCCGTGCTTCTCCCCCACCCACCACCACCCCCTAACCCTTCTACAGAGTCCTTTTCCCCATTAACCCCACCCCCCAAAAAAACAACAAAAACAAACAACAACCCAAAAAACCCATGCAAATAAGAATATAACTATAAACAAATCATTATCAACAGCAGCAAACAGCAAACAACAAACAAAATAGCAACAAAAAAACCCCACCCGCTAGGTTCTGTGGTGCATTGGTAAGAAGATAAAAAAAAACCCAACCCCAAAAACTCATACAAATAGAAATACAACTATAGACAAATCATCATCAACAACAACAGCAAACAAACAAACAAAACAGCAACAAAAAACGCAACCCGCCAGGTTCTGTGGAGTATCGATAAAAAGATGTGAGATCGATTTCCGAATGCAGCTCCTCCGTTTGTGTGCTGTGTCCCACTCAGCCCAGATTGGAGCAGGAAGACATGGTCTAAGCAGCCCGCCTCCAAAATAATGGGAATTGTGTCAACATGGTCGAAAAACTGAGACATGGAATTGCCATTTTTCTCAAAGAAAAAAAAAGCAGATGAAAAGTTCACATCAATATTAACTGTTGTCTGTCACATTATATGTTAGTTTTGCCTGCAATCATTTCGCTTGTACAAATTTTCTTGAAGTGCAATCTCAGTATCGAGTTTATAGCAGAAAGAATTCAAGACCTCACACTCTTCATCATCCTAA
>NW_004797724.1:139705-140886 GCF_000002075.1 Aplysia californica | reverse complement strand
CCTCCTCCTCCTCCCCACCATTATCATTTGCAGCAGCAGCAATCAGAAGCAACGTTAACATCGGCTGCATCACTGGCATATCTAGTAACATCAACAGCGCCAAGAATACTCATGGTCTCTCCAATCTGGTAGCTCTGCATAACCTACCGAGAGCTTTACGAAACAGTACTAACTGTAATCAATCATAGCTTGTTTGTATAACGCAATCGAGGAAAAAAAATGAGTGTTAAGTCTGAAAGTTTAAATAACCTAAATTTTCCTTGCCTAATCTTATCTTGATATTTATCTAGTTATCTATCTTCTTGCTTGTCTGCTAGTGTGCTCATATGCCTGTCTGAAGTGATAAATGAATCATTTCTTTCTTCTATTACTGCACAGATCTCTCGTCCTCCAAAGATTTAAATAAATATAAATCTTGAGAAGCTTTGGTCAAACATGACTCATTATGTGATGTTTCTTATTAACACCTTTTGATATTAAAACGTCACTCAATACTAAATAAAAAGGGTGTAACTTTTTTCTCCCATCTCTTCAATTCCTCCGTTGAACTGTATTAATGTCAAACGTATATTTTCTAACAGGTATGCTTACTTTGTCTTGCTTTTCTAAGCCTGACATATTTCAAAAGGAGCGAGAGGGTTACCTTTTCGTGTAAACTATAATAACTTTTAAAAATATTTTTACACGTACAATGTACAACCCAAGCTGTCAACTGGCAATGTGTAGCCTTTTCGAAAATACGTGTGATTACCTAAGACAGGAAAATCGAGCACCTATTTGAAAATGGAACGGCAGCTTCATAACAGGAAAAATACTGGGGTTTTTTCCAGCTTGAGCGCTGAGGAAACAAGATGTTTTGAGGCGTCACAATGGACCAGCGCTATACAACTGAATGTTCAACTGTTACTTCGCTGTAATAAACTATAGCGACTCCCAATGTCGCAACCAGAACGGGCCAGTGACAGCGTACTATTAGGTGGAACCAGGGACACGATGAATTTTGACCTCAAAGAAAAAAAAATCAATGCGAAACACTTTGCCATCACTCAAAATATTTGATCATAAGCGAGTGGGTGTAGCACTGCGTTTTATGAAATCCCAACTGGTACAATGAATCGTTGTCTTTGTTGAAGAAGAGTGTGGGGGAGCGGGGAGAAGGAAGGTGGTTAGGAGGTGGACTA
>NW_004797724.1:124925-138604 GCF_000002075.1 Aplysia californica | reverse complement strand
TGAACTAGCTGCCCTCGTGCCTTCAGCTCGACACCCTAGAGCTTAGGGCTTATATATTTATTTTGATTTTGTTTTCGGCAACCATTGCATTTACTACTAATTGACGACAATCTCGCTGTTACTATATCTTTAGAATAGATATACTAAATTTAAATAAGAATACATAATAGTAATGCTACCAGACCCGTAAATGTATGATTGTGAGATCGGGGGTTCGAGTCTCAGGTCGGCCCGACGTTATATCCCTGGGAAAGGCACTTTTCACGGAATTCCTATTTAGCTTGGTCTTTTGGGAGAATGACCTTTAACCCGGAGGTCCTCCTTTTCACTCTTTTCCTACCAGGCCAAAATCCACCACTGGCCTAGGGCTTTTGTCTGACCTATTTGTACGCCCCTACTCCACAGATTGTCGTACAATATTGAACATTTATTCCAATTACACTAGTGTGGGGTTTCTAAAAATGATTATGCGATATCGAAAGGGTAATATGAAATCAACAATTTTCCTGCTTTGAAAGGTCATAAATAAAAAAAAATGCAACGACAGCATTATTCAAACTTTACAGGTAGGTTGTTTCAATTAATGCAAAGAAATGCTGAAAGTTATGTATGTGTATTTATTATAGAAGAGTAAATATGAGACATAATATACTGGAGTCGGGGGAGCACTTTTCTTTTCATTTTCATGTTTCGAAGGGGACAGAAAAAAGCGCTGAAATGACTAAAAATTGCCTGTTAGTGCTATAATTTCTTTCGATATCCGCTAACAGGAAGTCTAGTCTATAATTTCGAAAACATGGATCAGCCGAGAATTTCGTGTCTTTTCATTACTGGATTGGAATAGATAGCGAGCCACTTGAGCCGTATTTTGTGGCTGTCGGTCCAGCGAGGCCGTGTCCGGGAGCCTCGCTATAAGAAAAGTGTTAAATAACCCATTAGTCTTGATAGGGGTGTTAAACCTATACTATTTCATTTTCAAGAATAAACATAAATACATTTAATTTCTGTTGGTTCCATGAGGAAATTTAATTTACAATGGCATATCTACGTATATACGTACAAATACATGTTTGCATTAATAAAAGAATTATACTTAATGTCATAGACATAAATACTCCAGACACCCCACTCGTTCACTAAAAGCAACCTTTTTGATCAAGGACACGCCCAAGTGACCACCCTCCTTAACGCCGTGTCACCAACACATATTTGACGTTGTGAGCCTGAGTTCACTTATCAGCTTTGAACCTACTTCTCTTGAGATAAAAAAAATTATTACTTGAAGAATTTTTCATATGGGTTATGGTGGTAGGTCATGATTTGTCCTTCGAGTGAAATTGCCAAGTTGTAAGCACGAGTTTTCAACAACTGAATAACACTGTCAATTTTACCCATACGATAAATCCTGACTACCACCATAGCGAGTGTAAAATGTTCTTTACAACACACTGATATCAGCTGACATGGTTCAAATGACCAATCAAGTGGACAAGAAGATCCATTCAAGAGTAACACGTAAAAAAAAAATCATGCCCGTTGGAGTTAGGATTGGAAAAGAATCTCGTTTGTTGAATAATGCGAGTGAATCGGACATAATTTCATTTTCCTTCTGTCTGGGATTCGGGTATGGCTGAGGCTTTCTTTTGTTTATTCGTGGCTCCATTCAGATTCCAAAACTTGTGCTGGACCTTATCTACTGTAACTCCCTCGAAAAACTCCTCATATCTTGTACTGGTTGTCTGCATCTTTGAAACTGAAAGATGCTATTTTAGTGGTCTTTCTTAATTTCAGATTTTTGCTGTCTTTTGTTGCCATTTTAGGGTATCCCTCTTTTCTGTCTGTAAAGACACAATGTCAGGATTCCACCAAGGAGATTAAAATCATTTTGGAGTTCTCCTCCTCAATAAACTTATATTGATAATCATTCATGCAATGATATTTGAAGCCTATTGGTGGTCTCAAAACTTTGTTGCTTGCTTGGCCCACGCTTGACAAAGACAGAGCATGGACAATGGTCTTTACATAATAGTCTAGGACATTTCATTTACAGATACTGGCTGTACATAAGGTGGTGTGGGCCAGGCCAATAACACTGTTTGAGTTGTTTGGTCTCATAGCCACCATGGTCATCCTGCCATCGTTTATGAATGTTAATTTGCTACAGTCGCGAGCGTTTTCTGATGCAGTTATCTGTGGGTTAGTGGTGGTATTACGTTAGGTGCACCAATAATATTATAGTAAAGGGCTTGCTATTAAACTGGAATCTGCGCTATACAAATGCTATTCGTTATTGATCTTTACTATTACAATTAGTGGCTCCTTTTGCTCCCTCAAAAGCTATGATTTCCCTCTGAAAGCTATTTGTATTTGTATTAAAATTTAGTAAGTGTTTCGCGGCGTTCGGTACTGCATAAGGTCATATGAGCGCAGGGGAGACATTAAACATTTTCAGTTTGGTATGAATTAATTTTGAATTTTGCCCGGGTGGCGGCCAAAGCCTACTCTTTTTTAACCACCGAGGGATCTTTCACGAGCACAACTTGCACTCGGGACCTCCGAGATTTGTCACCATTATCCAAGAAGGCTAAGTCTTAGTTTTTACCTACCCTGAGATCAGGTGTGGACTGAAAGACAGCAGTACAGTAGGAGCCAAGGGGTAGTAGTAGAAAAGCTGCAGAAAGCGTCAGAAGAGGGGGGCAAAGGGGAAGGGGGAAGGGAGAAAGTGGAGACGAAAGCGAACGACAGGTTAGAGAGCAGGAAAGGAGATGAAAGAAGTAAAATTTAGAGAAGAAAACTTCCCATCGCTGTCAGGTTTCAAACCCGGGATCTATTGAATGAAAGGCGAACAACGTTACCCCCAGACCACGAGAGCTTCCATTGTATTTGTGGATTCCCTACAAGCAGAAATGTGTGAATAAACAAGACATGTAGTTAGTAAACAATACAATAAAAGGGAAAACCATTATTGCAAAAACATAGTAACTGTGCTAAACCATGAAGTTCAGACTAGTCATAAACCAAATAATTAGGAAAGTGAGAGAGAAGGACATAAGCATCTAGTTTGCACCTCAAAGCTCAGCTTGTATTATAAGGCAAAAAATCGACTGAACTCTGACTTGTGTCTAAAACGAAATCCATGCCGGCATTCTCATATCTTATGGTATTCCTAAACATTCATTCCCAAACAAAGTTCGGGCTTACCATTCAATTTGCTCAGGGGAAAACCCTTCCAGTGAAAAGTTCAGAGTATGAAAGCAGTTCAAGTTTGTTTGCTTTGCTCAAGATTTTAAAGGCTCAGTTTTCATTTTACATGGCTCAGAAATACAATTCAAGAAGGCCGAGAACAAAATTCAAATTCAGTTCCTTTTTCACCTGATTCCCAGAGTGGCAAACCAAGGTTGTATCCCACTCCGCTTCGGTGACTCTCTCTCTCTCTCTCTCTCTCTCTCTCTCTCTCTCTCTCTCTCTCTCTCTCTCTCTCTCTCTCTCTCTCTCTCTCTCTCTCTCTCTCTCTCTCTCTCTCTCTCTTTCACGCACACACCTCACACACACATACGCACTCACACAAACACACACACATACTCACACTTTGGCTCTCTCACAGTTTTTCTCTTTCAGTATTTTAGTTTCTTTTCATCTCACTTTGTTGCTCTATTTCTGTCTCTTTCGTCTTTCTTCGTCTCTCTATCTCATTCTGTCTCTGTATCTTCCTTACTTTCTTGCCTTTTCTTATTTTTTCTTTTTGTTTTGTTTTCTCTCCCTTTCAACACCGCCTCTCCACCCCCTCTCTCACTTTCTAACTCTCCAAACAATATTGTCCTAATCATTATAAACGATGTCTTCGATACTCCTTTGAGTAGGTATAATCTTGTGTTTGGTGTTCTGTAGTTGAGCGGTAAAATTAAAGCTCGACACCCACCGCCCTCACCCCGCCATTTCGAACTGGTTGACCAGTAGGAACATGAAACAACTCGTTAAGACCGTAGTGATATGCGAAAACTTGGGTAGGAAAGGAGGGGGGGGGGATACTTTTTACCTATATTGCAGTTTTTGTTTGTTGTTGCTTTATTTGTCCTCTGTCTTGGTCTCTACAGGCACATTGTTTAACATGGACGCGGAGCCGGTGTCCAGGTCAGCTCTTATGTACGCTATCTCCACAAATAACGAACTGCGCAAGGGAGGTAAAGGCATCACCTTCAACATGCTCTCAGACGACGTGGATATAGACAGCAATTTCGCTGTTACATCAAAACGTAAGAGACTGTGGATTATCAAGCAAAATAAATGCTGGAATCTTTAATCCTTTTCTCGTTTTAGTTTTAGTTTTACAGCACATTTGCTACACCATTGATAGCTGATATAAGTGCCGAAGATTAGATGTGTTACTAGAGAGTATCATACAAAGACAAGAATGTTTCGAGATAAAGACAATTGACTTTTCAATACAAACAGTGAGTAATGCAATGTCAGTTACCCCAACTCCAGTCTCTTTTTAATAGGAAGAGAGAGAGAGGGAGAGAGAGAGGGAGAGAGAGAGAGAGAGACAGACAGACATATAGATCGATAGATAGATAGATAGATAGATAGATAGATAGATAGAGAGAGAGAGAGAGAGAGAGAGAGAGAGAGAGAGAGAGAAAGAGACAGAGAGACAGAGAGAGAAAGAGACAGAGAGAAAGAGAGAGAGAGAAAGAGAAAGAGAGAGAAAGAGAGAGAGAGAGAGAGAGAGAGAGAGAGAGAGAGAGAGAGAGGAGGATAGAAAAGGGAAAGGGTAGATGAAAGGAGGACAACAGATTAAAACTAAAATGCCTGACCTATGAAATCACAGCGTAACATAAAATGCTTTGTTCTTTTAAAGACAGTTGGCTAGCCGATCAAATGTACCCCGTACTTTCTGTTGGTTTTTATTTCAGTGTGTGCACAGATGTCTTCAGGTATTTTTGTCATGTACGGCTCCACATCCCAGTCCACGTTCAAGACCTTGCAAGCCTACAGTGCCAAGTTCAACATGCCTTTTATCACACCCGACCTGTCAGGTGAGGGGTGTGTCTGCTGTCATTTTTAGATTCAACCCTCTAATATGTGTATATTAAATACTCTTTTAAATCAATTCTAGGCTATTTACACATTACTACCAACGCTACACGCAGGTAAGTAAGATGATAGGGGTTGAAATATAGAAATCAAATACAAGGGGTACAGGGCTGGCGTGGTGTGGCACGAATGGCGCGATCTAAAAATATGTCCCGCAAGTGCTCAATTGGATTGAAATTTGGTGAATGCTCTGGTCATGGGTGCAGGAGAGTATTGTTGTTAGCTTTGATAAATTGATTTGTCACAGCAGCCTTACAAGCAGGTGCATTACGGGGCATGAATACTTTTCCCGGGTTTGATTTTGAAAGAAAAGTACATTGGGCTAGAGAAATTGGTTGATTTAGCCTTGGCCATCACACGCGACGCTGTGCCCAGTGCATAGTGAAGTCTGTACTGGATGTGATGGGGCTGCAGTTTTATGCTACAAACTTTCAAACGAAGAAGAACAGCGATGAAAAAGATCGCACAGTCATTCCTAAGTCTTTTCTCGACTCATCCTGGGTCTTTGTTTGCCTGTTGAAATTGATTTCTCAAGCATAGCGTTAGGATGAATGAGTCCAACCTCGGTTTTGTCTGTTTGCGTCCTACTCGCTTGGGTTTGTCCTTTTGGGAGCCTGTCGTTGCCATGTGATCCCGTGTGGCATACACAGTGTGTCTGTTCACGTTGAACATTATCTCGACTAACGAAATCGGAGTGCCCACCTGAAACATTTCAATGATGTGATTTCTTTCCCATTCATTCAGCCGAAGCATGGTGAATCGAAAAAGAGAAGCCACTTGTTTATGTGGCGAAAACCTAGGAAGGAGTCCAACTTTGCGTGTGTAGTTTTTGTTTTTAAAGTTGCCTACACATTTTCACAGTATTGGACGAAATATCAAAACCACACGAAAGACATTGTCAGACAAAAAGATAAACCAGTGCATCCGAGTGAATGCAGTTCACGAATGACAACGAGTTTGCATGGCATGTGTAAAAATATGAAAGTAAATGGATGTGTAGTTTTTGAGCTAGATCTACACACTTTTAAAATGTGTGAAGTCAAAAATGTTAAAGAGTATTAAAATAGTATTCCCAAACTTGATTGTCGGTGGATTTTATGAAACTGTTAGGTTTTACTTTGTTCTGCGTTTGAGCTTCAAATGTAAAACACCGTTCCCAAGCAGCTTAGATAATAATTGTAAATTGCTATGCCTTCTTTGACGTAATTCAGATAATTTGGGAAGTGGACTCTTTCTCTTCTGCCATGGCCAACGCAAGCTGTCTGGAGATGGCACTGTTTCACAAAGACCGAGACACGCGATGAAATCTTTCCCACTGAACAATAAATAGAACTGAAGTCTTCCACGAGTGACTGTTAAGAGCCCAAAACTGACACCATAATTAATGCTAGTCGACCTAGTTTAGTTCGGATAAGGAAACAATTATTTCTTTTTCAGGAACAATTCATAAAGAACACCAGCCTCAGATGCTTTTCGCCAAGCCTGTCTACGCCGACGCCATTGTTGACTTGGTCAAGGGGTTAAACTGGAGGAGGCTTGACTACGTCTATGACAACAGTGAAGGTGGGACACTAGCTCAGACACGACGAGATAGGCCTATATATATATATATATATATATATATATATATATATATATATATATATATATATATATATATATATAAATATTATACATATATATATATATATATATATATATATATATATATATATATGTGTGTGTGTGTGTGTGTGTGTGTGTGTGTGTGTGTGTGTGTGTGTGTGTGTGTGTGTGTGTGTGTGTGTTGGCTCTCGTCAATTCTTTTGGAATATGGGGTTATTGGTATCATCTTAAAACTTGTTCATTCGTCTTCTTGTCGATGACCCCCCACCCCCGAATCTATCTTGAATGGAAGTCAAGATATTTATGATTGGTTAAGGGTTCGGGTAGCCTGAGTTCAGACATAAAATTAGCGAGAAAATTGCCGCCAACGTTTGGTAACATTGCAAAGCTTGAGAGCCCTTTGGAAACTGTAAATTTATATTTTTCCCCCTTAAATTAACGTATTTCCCCGTAAAATGCACATGTAAGATGTGTTTTTAAATGATCATAAAAGGTTTTAAACCAAACATCAAACAGTAGAAATAACCTAACGAGCTGAAATATGCCTATTTCTTTGATTGCATTTCTGTGACGAGCGCCTGATTGCGCGCGATGCCTCACATAAATATCTATATTTATATACTTCTCTCCATATATTCATATAACATTATATTATATCATCTTTCCCCTTCTTTGTCTTTCCTTTTCTTCGCTCTCACTAAATTTTCTCTTCCCTTCTCCCTCTCTCTTTTCCCCTCTTACACGTTCTCCCTCTTTCTTACGCTCTCAGATATTCTTTCTCCCTTTCCCTTACCCTCGCATTCTCTCCCTCTCTCTGTGTCCTTCTCTCTCTTTGTCCCCCCCCCCCCCCTCTTTTTTCGATCTCACTGCCATTCTACACCAGAACCTCCTTAGTTCTAATTATGCATTAATTTACCCCCCCCCCCAACCGTTCTGAGGTTTCCCAGCATAGAATCACAATTCCATCATACTACTTGACCGTCAATCTAGATGATAGATGAATCCTCGCTTTATTGTTGTTTTGGAATGTTTTCAAACGAATCGAATGAATATGAAACACGTAATAGAATGATGTATACGACAGCGGGCCCCCCCCCCTCCCCGTCCAAGCCCTCCCTTTCCCCCCGAGGCGGGAATAAGGTTAGCAATAATTGAATGAATCGGTAAGCCGAGGGATTGTTATGAAGTCATGTAACTTTATGTAGAAGGAGATATTATATAGAAGGCTATAAAGTATATATATATATATATATATATATATATATATATATATATATCTCTCCCCTCTTTAAATCCTCTTGTTTTTCTCCCTATGTTTCCTTCTGTATCTGTGTTCACCCCCACCCCCTACTACATCTGTCTGTCTGTCTGTCTGTCTGTCTGTCTGTCTGTCTGTCTGTCTGTCTGTCTGTCTGTCTGACTGTCTGTCTGTCTGTCTGTCTGTCTGTCTGTCTGTCTGTCTGTCTGTCTGTCTGTCTGTCTGTCTGCCCGCCCTGCGTTCTCTTTAATTTGTCAAACAATACCTTCCGAAACATAAACGGTGACATGGGTGCCATTTTGAGTGGGTATTACCTTTCTTTTCAATTTAAGAAATGTTAGTCGGGGACCAGCCCGTGCCTGTGAGCAGACAAGCTTTAATTCCTTTACATCGAATTTCGATACGCTTAGTCTGTACTGTGAGCAGGGGTATTAACCGCGATGACGTTTCGGCTTACTCAGAACGGGGAACAAGATAAGACCAGGGCTGGCAATGGTTTTGCTTTGCTTTCAACAACGACCGATGCGGCTCTCAGAAAGGGGACGGCCATGCTCAATTGTCGCGGCAGACGGACAGAAAACAAAGGAAAGATCGAATTGTTAAATTGTGACTACAGATTACTCTCCCGATCTCAGAAAAAAATTGGTCTCCCAACTATATGGCAAAATGTGTTCGCTTTACGGAGTTTGAGATGAGTGAAGCACGATTCTATTTTTTCCACTACCCGTCCTTCGCAGTTTGCTGCACAGAGTTCAGTATGATCATAATAAAGTAGTCCTCATGTACCACGCTTCTCATTTTTATACTAAGGTTTATTTCATTGCACAGTTTTACACCTCTTTCACAGTGCTGTGAGCATTAATTAAGATAGAAGAGCTCAGATCGGCACACTGACGGCCATCTCTGAAAGTTCGTATGGGGTGGTAAAGAAACTCCAGACAATTTTTCTTTTTTAATTTACGGATCCAGGTGAATTCAAACCTCACAGAGAGGGAGTGTTCACCTTAAAGAATGCCTCAATCATTGTATTATATCTTCTATATAAAATACTATGTTAACATGTGGCTGCTTCAGAACAAGTGAATATACCGCATAGAAGAGGTATGAAGATAATGAAACAAGCCTGTCCATTAAACACTGTTGGCACCATTAATTTGTAAAGCCATTGACTGATGTTTAGACAGAACCCGGTCTTTTACATCCTATCTAGTAGGACTTCTAACTAAAAGACGGGGTGCTCTCGTGGCCTAGAGGTTAAGGTGTTGGCCTCTCATTCAAAGGCCTGGGTAGCGACGGAAAAAAAATTCTTTTTTAAAATTGTCTCCTTTCACCTCCTCTCCTGCTCTCTAGCAATGTTCTATCGTCTGCTTTCGTCTCCTCTTTCTGCCTCCACCCCCTCTCCTTCTTTGCCCCCTCCTCTGGGCTCCTGACTCTTTCTGCAGCCTTTCTACTGCTGCTCCTTGGCTCCTTCTATGCTGTCTTTCAGTCACACCCCTGATCTTCTGGTAAGAAAGACCTACACCTGGCCTTCTCGGACAAGGGCGAAAAATCTTGGTCAGCCCGTGTGCTAGTTGCGCAGGTTAAAGATCCCTTGGTGGTCTAAAATCGATAAGAGTAGGTTTCGGCCACCACCCGGGCAAAATTCAAAATTTCCTTCCAACTGAAAACGTTTAATGTGTCCCGTACGCTCATATGACCTTATGCAGCTGTGAGCGTCGTAAAACACTAACTAATCCCCCCGCCCCCCCCCCCCCCAAAAAGAAATCTGAAGGACCCTCCCCCTAAGCAAATACACTTTACTTTTCGTATTCTAGAGAAAGATAAGAACACGCTATCTGAAAACAAGGACTTTCGTTGCTTGCTTATAAAAAAATTTCGTATTTTCATAAGAGTCTTAGGTATTTTCTACATTCTTTATGACCACACTGTCTTCAATTTTTTAAAAATAATGCATGAAATCTGTCAGTCTGTAAAGCATACCTTAAAGTTTTAAAATCTTATAATTCGTCCGTACAGCGTTTTTTTATATTCGAATCCAATTGGAGATCAAAATATTATCCTTGCACTTTGTCTTGAATAAGTAATCTCAGTCTGGGCTAATAATTCCAGAGTGGAGTGATTATTCTTTGACTATTACTGGGGTTTTTTATAAGGTGTTAGTAAAAACAAATCTAGCTCTGCATAATATAATGGGAAAATGTTCTGATTGATTATGTTATCCTACTCTAAATGTCTGATCAAAGTGAAACCACAAAACTCTACCTAATCTTTCGGTAGAGCTATGTGGGTTTACTTTGATCAGACATCTAGTCATCAGGAGAGTAGCTACTTGTCCGAACCTATACCAGGTTCACAAGACCCTCTCAGCGGACACAGATGCACTCAAAATTGTCCGAACCTATACCGGGTTCACAAGACCCACTCAGCGGACACAGATGCACTCAAAATTCCCAGACAAACCCCTCGACACAAGTCCCAGCTGTAACTACCTCCGGAGCAGCAATGTCTTATTGAGCATGAGGACCAGGTCCACGGGTCCCCTAATACTGGTCGAGGTCGCGATCTCCCGGTTGAACTACAATGGGGCTTACGCGCATCTTTAATTATTCAGGGTGTGCTGATCAAGGGATCATGGGCCTCGACCAATATCTTCTGATTGCCTTTTCAATGTGTCCCAAGAGAGTTGGGTGTAAGGCTACAAGACTATGCAAGATAGTTGAGTGCCAGCCTTGTACTGCTACAATTTGACTGAGGAATTTCACTGAGGAATTTCACCGTGGTTTTTTATTTTGAAAGGTTGCATGTTGCCTTCTGGAAATAAACTTCAAAGTTTTGAGGTCAAGGTTTTTGGAAAATGGGTATTCCATTGTACAGTCACTGTCTGTCTGTCTGTCTGTTGGTATGTCTGTCTCTCTCTCTCTTTCTGTCTATCTCTTTCGCTCTGTCTCTCCTCACTCTTTCTCAACCTATGTATTAAACCTTTCGCTCTGTCTCTCCTCACTCTTTCTCAACCTATGTATCAAACCTTTCGCTCTGTCTCTCCTCACTCTTTCTCAACCTATGTATCAAACCTTTCGCTCTGTCTCTCCTCACTCTTTCTCAACCTATGTATCAAACCTTTCGCTCTGTCTCTCCTCACTCTTTCTCAACCTATGTATCAAACCTTTCGCTCTGTCTCTCTTCACTCTTTCTCAACCTATGTATCAAACCTTTCGCTCTGTCTCTCCTCACTCTTTCTAACCTATGTATCAAACCTTTCGCTCTGTCTCTCCTCACTCTTTCTCAACCTATGTATCAAACCTTTCGCTCTGTCTCTCCTCACTCTTTCTCAACCTATGTATCAAACCTTTCGCTCTGTCTCTCCTCACTCTTTCTCAACCTATGTATCAAACCTTTCGCTCTGTCTCTCCTCACTCTTTCTCAACCTATGTATCAAACCTTTCGCTCTGTCTCTCCTCACTCTTTCTCAACCTATGTATCAAACCTTTCGCTCTGTCTCTCCTCACTCTTTCTCAACCTATGTATCAAACCCTCTCCACTACCTTCCAATCTTGATATTCAAACCTTTTTTCTCATCACCCCTTCCGTCTCTCCTGATATTTCCATGCAAATCTTAGGCGATATCAACGGAAGCGTCATCATTGTAGAAGATAAACCCGTTTATAGGAGATCGCATACTTTCGATAGATACAATACAACAATTATCGTAAAACTAGGATGTTGTCAGTTGCAACATTAGCTAAAGTTTGATATATTCCATATCGTATTGCTATAGAACAGTAATAAATCTATTTGTGGTCTTTTTTTTATTCCAAAAGACTGAAACAGACGAAAACAGCTCCAAACAACCGGCAGCCCCCAGCCTCTCTAAAATAACACAACAACCAACTTCCAGTAAACAAACAAACAGAACAACTTCAAACAACCAAAACAGCCTGAGTCAGTGAACCGCGAAACCAACTTTAATGGAAATATACACTTTAAACTCTTTTTCCAAACCATAACTTTCATTTGGGCAGTTAGAATAGGTAAAGAAATACCTCATACGGGTCGTCGTCTATGGTTTTTATAACTCTTCTAGACTCAAACAGAACATTCAAAAGCAGAGTCCTTGGCATGAAGGTAATTGGAAAAAAACAACTTACCCCAAAACAAGGAATTTGACAAAAGATATACTCTAAAAGCAATTGAAATGCCCCACAGATGCATCAAAATGTAAGTGTTCATGAATACTATAATAACACTTGAGAGGCTATGCCTTTTACTTTGGGTAGATTTATTTCTCTTCAACCCAAAATATGGAGCAGCTGCAGTCACAATTACCACACCACTACTGCCATCCAAGCTGAAACGAAGAGAAAAGCCCACAAGCTGCGTAAACCCACTGGTGAAGGTGGAGCCGTTAAATGTTCAAAAGTGGCGTCGGTAGCCAAGTAGACAGGATACCGGACTTGTAATCGTGAGATTGTGAGTTCGGGGGCTCGAGCCTCTGCTCGGTCCGATGTTCTGTCCTTGGGAAGGGCACTTTACACGAAGTTCCCATTTGGTTCGGTCCTTTCGGAGATGGACGTTTAACTCGGAGGCCCCGCCTCTTAAATATCTAATAGTGTTCATAGGGGCGTTAAACCTATACCATTTCACCAAAGGTTCAAAACGTGGCAAACGTGTCTCTGCCTGAGTTGATCTTATCGGTCACAACAAAATTCACAAGTCATCTTAACCTTTAATTCGGCAAGTTTTTCTATTTTGCTGGAAAGATGTCCCCTCTAGGAATGTATAAGTCATTGTCAGACGTTAACAGAAGGGTTATTACTGCCACCAACACAAACACCTTGTAACAATTCATATAACCACCACTACAAAACACATTAACTGTCACGAATACCTCTCTATACAACAACCACTATCACAAAAGTCTCTCTCTCTCTCTCTCTCTCTCTCTCTCTCTCTCTCTCTCTCTCTCTCTCTCTCTCTCTCTCTCTCTTACTCTCTCTCTCTCTCTCAGTCTCTGTCTCTCTTTGTCGGTCTCTGTCTGTCTGTCTGTCCCCCCCCTCTCTCTCTCCCTCTCTCCCTCTCTCTCTATTTCTTTCTTTTCCCACTGATTCTTAACCATTTACAATCCACCCCTCCCCTTTTCTCCCCACCTCTTTTCCCTACCCTCCAGGCTTGCTAAGAGTCCAGCACGTATATGACCGGCTCAAACGTGAGCAGTACGGGATAGAGATCGGCTTCAGGCGCATTGAGCAAGTGGAGTCAGCCCACGAGGACCTCAGAAGGCTGGACTACCTGGACAGGGAGAAGATGAGGAACATCGTCCTTGACCTCTCCTCCTTGAATGCTTATGCAGCGCTGCTCAGGCAGGTAATAGGGCAATCCTGGGTAGGCCATAATGTGTTTTTCTGTATAATAAGAGGGCTGTGAGCATTTCACTCCCACTTCGACACAATATAGGTCAACTAGAAGGCTGGTTGTTTCCACCCTATTTTTTTAGAGCCAATCCAGGCTGAGCACGGTTTAACATTCCAGCATACAGATGGAGTTACTCGATAGTTAATGAAAAAAAATAATAATAACAACAAACAATAAAGAAACGTACTCGCTCTGAAATCGCACTCAGTTCCTTTGCGTGCACATAGCATCACCCAACTAATATACCACAGAGCCGTTTGCAGATAGATAGACACATAGGTAAGTGTAGACAGATAGATAGATAGATAGATAG
>NW_004797724.1:119925-122425 GCF_000002075.1 Aplysia californica | reverse complement strand
CTCACTGATATGACGTTGAGGGCAGCAGCTGTTTCAACTTATTGATTAAGAGCGACACCAATATCATAGACACAGCATGTGCATATTTTATATAGAAATAAACACTACACGCAACAAAACCAGGAGCAATCGTAATAACAACAGCAACAACAGCAACAACAACAGCAGCAGCAGCAATAATAGCAGCAGTAATGACAAATGCAACGGTTGCTGCTAACAATACCTCGTCAGGACGACGAGAAAGATGATGGGAAACTGAGAGCTTGAAGAATAAAGGAGCATTTATCATGAGACAGTGAATACTTGCGTGTGTGGAGGGAGAAGAGACCGTGGTGCCCTAATTTTTTCATGAAATGTACATGTATTAGAATTAATGCATGAACACAAGACTCCATAAACAGATTATTATTCCACAAAGCCCAGAGATATCTACTATTTATCCTATCCCCCCTCATTCACATAGACCCATGTAGGTATTAAGACAATTGCTCATTATACTTTCAGATACCAGAAGTCGGAATGAACCGCCACGGGTACAATTACATTCTAGGGACGTTGGTAAGTCTTGGAATATATTCAGAACATTGTGATAATGGAATGTCCTGTATTCCCCTGTCTTCCGACCCTCTCTGTGTTCTGGGATATATCACTGTCTCCATTAAACTTATGAAAACATAGCATACGTCTTGAAACACATTTAGTGGGTTTTTTCTACCATCATACTCGTATAACTTCGTAAAATGAATGTAAGTTGAAAGGAAACATCAGAGTCGAATAAGCTTTGACCAAGAACATTTTTGGTCTGTTTTTGTTCTTTTCTTGTTTGTTTTATCAAGTCCTGTAGTGCTCTAATAAAAGTAAATGCAGCGGGGGGTGTTTGATTTGTTTGTCCGATCTTGTCCATTTTGTCTATTTTTAGCTTTTATTTACGACTAGCTGGGATCCCTTTCGATGAAAGGAATGACCGGTGCATTAACATCAACTGAAAGTCATTGGCCTACTATATTCACACTCTACTGGAATGGAGCAATAAATCTTGAGATAAAAGTGACACGTGTGTTTTCAAGCTGCCAAATATATAATGTATAGATTGATTCTCTATTCCGCTTTAATGATTGTACATTCCATAATTTCAAAGGCGAGAACAGTGCGCACGGCTAGGGAACGGAAACCTCACTTGTTTACAATGACGTCTTAGAAGACGGACTTTCCCAAGATTAGATATAAACGAAACTAATGAAAAACTGAAAATTAAACTAGTCACTTCAGGCTCCTCAATGAAACGGTGAACCCTTTAAATGATTCTGAGCCACCATTAATTTGGCCAAATTTTAAAGTTAAGTGGTTCGGAAGTTTAAGGCGGCCAAAGTGGCGAACTTTCACAAATATAATATATAGAGATAGAGATTACAGTTTTTGTGAAGAGTTGAAGAATAGTTATTAAGACTGGCTCCGAAATCAAAGACAATTATTAGTAATTATTTGCCAAGAAGAATAGCTAACACTAGACTTGTGACTAGGAGAATAACTATGTTAATATAAACATCTTCCTTGTCAGAGGAGTTACTTTAAAGCTTCTGAGCGCCTTTAAAGAAGAAGAGCAAGATTTTTTTAATCGCTTTAATGCAGACAGAGTGAAATGTGAGATTTCAGTGCCAGAGTATTGACGTTTGTTGCGTCGTTTCTAGTTTTGGTAACAAAAGTCTTACGTTCTGGTACATTTTGTATGGTTATTTTCTTATACTCCATGGTGTGATGGTTAGCCTTGTCACCATTGCGCACAAGAGGCATGAGTTAGACTAGCACTTTGGAGACATCTATTTTATCGCTCATCTCCGTCTTTCTGCTTGGATGTTGTATCCTACTCAGTCCAGGCGGTCTCTGACAGGCAGGTTTGAAGCACCCCACCTCTTTCTTATTGATTCGTGTTGGTATGGATGTACAATATAAACAAGTAATCAAATCCTAGTTCGCTGTACTATTGACAATCTGCAAACTCGTCTTATACCCTGTAGAGTGCGATATCATCGTTTTTCGTTCAACACCAAGACATTCTCCACTTCCCTGTTTACTCCCCCCCCCCCCAAACCGCCATTCCCCCTTTCCAGAATTCTCCTTCTTCTGCCCTTTTCTCTGATTCTTTTATTTTATTTTGGCAACGCCAAAGCTCTATTAGATTGTTTCGTCCTCCATACAATATCGGTTAATGAAAATACATTTCGATTCTCGTAACGAACTCCTAGGAACGTGAGTGGGAATATTACAACCAATATACGAATCGGAAACAGATTGACTTAGACCGGAATTCTAACAACGTTTACTGCCAGGTCATCGAAGAAATTAGATCATCTCACGTCGAACCCTAAGTTCATTTTCTTTCCTTTCATGTTTCGATCTCTTATATTTAGTGTCCTCCCTTTACTCTCCCTCCGCCCAACACCCGTTCATTCTCATATCACTGAAGTAGACATAAATGTTGTTACCCGAGAGCGCAACTGAG
>NW_004797724.1:111749-117554 GCF_000002075.1 Aplysia californica | reverse complement strand
GGGGGGGGGGGGCTGTTATTAAAGTTGACGATTTTGGGTTAATTTATGGCATCTGGACTTTCTATGTGTTATAACACTTCAACCACTTGTAAATCTAAAAGATCCTAGCTCTTTGTGTTGTAATCAACATCTTTCAGATTTTCTGTCCTTGAAATGTTTTTGTGCCTGCTATGTAACAATGTGTGTTTGTTTTTTTCAAAACTTCAATTTTTGATAGTTTTTCTCTTTTACTTTTTAAAAATGTTTCTTTGATTCCAATGAAATTTTCAGGGCTTGTTATTCACATCATAACCTAACTTTATGTCAAATCGATGAAATCATAAGTGAGTTACATGGATGATTATGTAATCGAATCAGAGGCATAAAGGGGTAGGTCAGTTATCCACCTCTAACCTCTTTCCTATTTAAGATATCCAGAATACCAACTGTATTAACATTTTTATTGAGTAAATCTATCAATGTACTAAAGTAGCTAAACAAACGAATTCTTTTTACTTTTATGAAAGCTGTTTATTTTCAATATGGCCGCTGTTACCATTGTAACCTTAGACTTAAACATATACTTCCTTGCTGTAAGGCTTTATCTGAAAGGTCATAGTTACCGAGATAGGTTTATAAAACAGCCCCTGTGTTTAATTTAAAAAATAGTGATAACAATGATAACTAACTAACTAACTAACTAGTGATGATGATGATGATGATGATGATGATGATGATGATGATGATGATGATGATGATGATGATGATTTTACTTTTTTTCCTCAATGGACATGATGGATTCAACGAAAAATCTTCGAGAGAGAGAGAGAGCTCCATTGTCATTATGCTCAGAGGCACCTTCACTCGTCCAAATAACTCCATTCGATAATGATTATGATAAAAACTAACTAACTAACTAACCCATTATGATGAAGATGAGGATGAGGATGATGAGGATGATGATGATGATAATAATAATAAATTGTAAACTCCGCCCTGTCCCATACAAGTGTAGGGTCTGAGGGCTTATGACTTGTCAATAAGCCCAAAAGGTTTGTGTGAAATTGTCATTCTGAGGATCTTTAGAACTAAGACAAATTAATGAATAGCCTTATAAACGCTGCAAAGTTGGCAACTCGCAAGAATTTTCCTTCTGCAGATTTGAATCAAGGTCGCCTGTACTTCAGTCTGACCTGATTCAAACTGAAGTAAACGTTGCTGGTTTTAGCCAAGGAATGCTGGGTTCGTAAACATGTTGGGTCTCGAGCTAGTGCGTGTACTTTGATAGTTACATGAGTAGGCTAACTTTCTCTTTACGAAGAAAATAATGGCAAGACTAAATTCTCGTTGCCGATTCCCTTGTGCGTTTATTTGCATAATGATTTGCATTCTCATTTGCCTAGTTCTCGATTTTTATGTCTATAAGAGGGAAAACGTAGCCAGGGCAGTATGTCAGCTTTCAGTTCACTTAACTCTCTTTTAGTGTAGATTTTTTTTTCTTTTTCAAACAGTACAGATAATAGTATTTTGATGGCTTAACACTCGATCCCCCAAGCATGACTCATAATCAAGATCTAAAGTGTTCTCGAAAAAGGGGTCAGAAGTTCAGACACTCTTGGCCCTGAAAGCACCATGCTGAGCCACCACAATGCTCATGAGTGTGGATCAAATCTTCAAGAGGGTCGGGGCACCTTGAACTTGGTTAGTTTGAGGGGAGTTCAAGGCTCTCTGGAATCTTAGGTCCGTCTCATCTAGTGAGTTAGTAAAATTAGAGGTCCATGGATCTGAAAGGGATGCCAAAAACATACATCAGATACATCTTTATTTTCTGACCTGGTAATATCATGCTGGTTCAACTTGTCGTGCGAGGGTACTCTCCATTTAATGTATCTGGTCCAGCCTCTGTTGATAGCTGGCAGTCTACGGCATCATTACAGGAGCCGGTCATTGAGTGTCCCCACGGACTTTAGGGGCAGAGAAACTCGTGTGGCGAAGGTTATTAACAACTCACCATTCCCGTGCACTGACACCACTGAGGGGGTATCTCCCGGTACAGTGAAGCTATGCAGACCACCCCCACCCCTTTGTCTGTCTGTCTGTCTGTCTGTCTGTCTGTCTGTCTGTCTGTCTGTCGAAAAATTGATCTGTCGCTTCGTTTGCCTGCATGCTTGTCTGTCTGCAGAGTACGTTGAAAATGGTGAGGCTCTCTCTCTCTCTCTCTCTCTCTCTCTCTCTCTCTCTCTCTCTCTCTCTCTCTCTCTCTGCTTGCGCAACTCTAGTAAATGTAAAGTACAAATAGAATATTAAGCTTTCTGTAACTTTGTCTTTTTTCTGCTTTTGCACCAAACTAAACACATTTCAGTTGTTTCTGAAGGCCTGTCAAGTACTGGGAACTTTGCGATGGCGGACTTCTGGTCGCTGCTTTTCGCAAAATTATGTTTTGCTAATCAGGGAATTAGCTCGGAGAGGAGTGATCACAACTGTTGTTGTAATACTCTTCTCCCTCCCTCTCAACTCCCTCTCCCCCCCCCCAACAACTACTCCCTCCAAACAGAGTCGCAAAAAGAAAAAAGAAAAAAAAACCAGGATGGGAGGTGGGACTCTGCTCCAAAATGTGTTGCCTTTAAAATAACTTACAGAACTTTATACTCCCAGAAATAGTATTATCACAAGAACTGTTTAGTAGAAGGATGTAGTTTTTAAAAAGTTTTTAGAATGTCTGATGTCGTTATAAAAATATTCAATACCTCATATTTCAAAATGACTTCACCAACTCCACAACGGTCATATTGTGCTGAGAAGGAATAAAACACTTATTGGTTGGGTGTTACACCCATAGCATAGTACTGGGACGAGGCAATCAAAACTAAGTAGTATCGAAATATTTTGATCTGTGTAAATGTTTCCTTGTACTTTACAAAGCAACTCCAGGACACATGTATCCTGTTCACTTCAGTGTGTGTTCTTTCCTCTTTACTTCTTGTTTAGAGCAAGTACCTATGTTCTGCCGATATTTCAATGTTTTTGTTTTCCATGTAGCAACCGTTTGGTCACTCGTGTACTTCGTCATGTGTTTGTTTTCATCTTTGCATTTAAAAAAAACCCTAATGTTGGCTACTTTTCACTATCATTTTTTTCATAATGTTGAAGTTAATTTTCACGTATTCTTCCCTTTTTGTGCAAAGTGTCAAATCATGGGCGAATATCAAGTCTTTTAAGTGTTCTCCATCGATTGAAATCCCTTTGCCCCAACGACGCCATTTTGAATACTTCGTCGACTGCAGCTGTGAATATTTTAAGAGTTATGAGGTCGCTTTGTCTCACATCCTTTTCAATGGCAAACATTTCTGCAAGTGATTACCAAGGTGGATACGAGCTGGCACCTGACCATAAATCAAACGTGTATAAGCATATTTACTTCTCATACTTTCTCATGGCCTGATTTCCTCATATATCCACAAAATCTTTTTTGAATTGTTTTACTTTGTTTTCAAAGTTGCAATTCCCCGGGTTAGGTCTCCTTCATTGTTGCCCTCTCTCTCTCTATCTGTCTGTCTGTCTGTCTGTCTGTCTGTCTGTCTCTCTCTCTCTCTCTCTCTTTCTCTTTTCTCTTTCTCTCTCGGTATGTCTCTTAGTTCTTTCTCTCTTTCTCTTTCTCTCTCTCTCTCCCTCACGCGTGTGTGTATATGTGTTTGTGTGTCCCTCGCCTTCTTCTCTCACTCTATCTCCCTCTCCCCTCTGTGTCTGATAACATTCTCTCTCTCGTGCCATCCCAATCTACGTCTCCACACCCCCT
Organism: Aplysia californica; assembly: GCF_000002075.1. Classification (NCBI taxonomy): domain Eukaryota; kingdom Metazoa; phylum Mollusca; class Gastropoda; order Aplysiida; family Aplysiidae; genus Aplysia; species Aplysia californica. The sequence goes on along the minus strand of NW_004797724.1, from coordinate 113,779 downwards.
CCCCCTCCACCACGCACACTTTTGTCACTTTCTCTCTTTTCATAGTACACCAATTTTTCAGCTGATCTGGTGCCCCTTGAACCCTCGTCTCTGCACCCCGATATTCATCTGTCAAAGGTCACGCTTGCTCAAGTCGCTCGATCACCGCAGTCACAACCAATCCGCGTATCTACATAATTTCCCGATTTCGAGTTCAATTTCCTCATGGGGATGTCTGTTTCCTCAAGAATATCCCTCTGTCGACTCGGAAGTTGTATCCCTGGATAGATATTGATAAAGATATATCGACGGGACGTAAAACATTGATTCAGTCAGTGAAACCATTTAGTGTTACATCGCAGTTGGGTTTGGACTTGGCCGACATGTAGACTTCCTGGGCTCGATTCAGAAAAAAAAAAGATGAGGGAGGGGGCTGTTCCAGTCTTGATGGTTTTCCTAGAGTGCAGCCATTGTTTGGCAGATCCTCAATTTCCTTAATATCTACGAAGCTTTTTTGGATTTGAATTCTGTAACTGTTTATGTTTACCTATATTCGTAAACGCTATGTTCTTTTCCGAATTTGGCGTATCCGACTTTTGTATGGAACTCGGTACGCCCGTCAACAAATCGCATGTTTTCTCTTTTTCATCTTGCTGAAATTTCTATTATTTTTAGTAGTTTAGCTATAAAGAAAACAACAACAACAACAACAACAACAACAACAAAAACAACAGCAATAAGAACAAGAACAATAACAAAAATAGAATAAGAAAAACAACAACAACAACAACAATAACAACAACAACAACAACAACAACAACAACAACAGCAACAACAACAACAGCAGCAGCAGTAGCAGCAACAACAACAACAACAACAACAACTACTGAAACAACAACAACGACAGCAACAACACTCATTTTTCTCATTCATACATAAAAAGCATAATCCAACCTTTCTGAATACTCCCCCCTTTTCCACCACCCCCCTCCCATAGGACATGCTGAGTCTTGACGTATCTCGCTTTCTTCACGGAGGAGTCAAAGTCTACGGGTTCCAGTTGGTGGATGTCTCGCGACGACAAGTGCAAACGTTTCTAGAAGAATGGCAGGAACTGGAACCAGGAATCTGGCCTGGTGCAGGCACCAATCTTCTACAGGTATACTGAGAGAGAGAGAGAGAGAGAGAGAGAGAGAGAGAGAGAGGGGGGAGGGGGAAGAGGACGGGAGAGATTACATTGGGTTTTTTTTTTTTACTATCGCTGCTGCCTTTTAGGGAAGGAGTTTGGAAGGAGCCAAAGACAAGTCCTATTTCTTTCTATTTTTCCCTTTTTGTTTGTTTCTTTCTATCTTGTTTGTTCCCTTCACTAAATGGCTCTGCCTTTTTAGCCAATTTGATTTTGTTCGCTCAAAGTCTACTCAAACTGGTGGTAGTGGTGCTGTCGATTTAGTTCTTTTTAGCGAGTCCACAGCGTAAATCAAATCGGAGACTGAAGGGAGATAAGTATGGAAGTACGAGGAGCACAGTTCTGACCCAAATCAAGTGTGAACATCATGCTTCCGTGGTTCTATTAAACTGTTGGTTTGATCTGTACAACCATATATTTAGAAATTTGCGTGCTTTGTGTCGAGGTCAAAAGATGCCTTTCTTCACGAACACAAAGCAACATTGCATGCGGAGATATTTTTATTCTTTTGCCAAACAGTCGTTGCACTTGGAGCTTAACAGAACGTCTTTTTTTTGGGGGTTGTTTATCTAGCGCCTTTTGTGTCACGGTTAGGCCTTTCGCTGTTGCACACTAGAGATGTCTTTTCTATTCAACATTTACGATTTTAGCGCTATTCGCTACTAATCGAAAAGTGGAAGAGCATTCCAATACTGTGAGATTTTTTAAAACAGATACTAATTGTTCGCCTCTTGCACCAGCCCTCAACACACGAGCAAATCATATAAAAACCACTTTAATAAACAGCAATATTTTATGCTTGATAATTCCGATACAGAGCGATAAGTGGAGTCTACAAGAAGAAGAAGAAGAAGAAGAAGAAGAA
>NW_004797724.1:90466-110095 GCF_000002075.1 Aplysia californica | reverse complement strand
CTTGGTGTGCATTTTGGTAACATCAAGATAGTCTGCAGGTGTAGTTCCTCTCCCCCCACCCCACCCCCTCCCTAATACCAGCCAACTCAATTGTCATGAAATTATGCCCCTAAAAATAGAACAATTTATGTTTTTGCAAATGTGGCATAGGTCATCTAAAAAACAACCCAACCCAGCACCAAGCTACGTTTCTGGCTATTTAGCTGGAAGTCTCGATCATTTTTAAATAATAAACTACAAAATAATTTCAATTGAGTGCGTAAGTACGATCATATTTTACTTAGTTGTATGTTCCCTTAAAAAAAGTGCCATAACGACCAATGTACGTTTTTTCAATGCTATTAATTTGGATGTCCTTTAAGGATGCAAAAGGTCCGATAACCCAGCAAGTTCCCATTTGGAAAATCGCCTATTCCCATACAAGGCTGGGAGTCTACATTCTACCAATGAACCGGAATACGTAATTCGTTTGTTTCTTTTTACTTTGAGTTCTAACCCTCTCTTTGGAAATACTCCCATCAATGTAAAACTTTGTTTTATATAAAAGAAAGACTATGTATTTGTATAAAATATATGTATAATGTACATGTACGAATATGTATAAATACAGTATGTACACACACAAAAATAGTTGCATAGATTTTGATTGTTATGATTATTATTATTACAAATGGACAAATATCAAAAGTATGTTTAATGATGATAATAAGTACAATGATTATTACGATCATAATGATGACAATAATAAAGCTTTCTACAAATTATTTTGACCTAAAGACTCTGAAACCGAATGATATTATAAATTCTGATTGCACTTAAAAATGAAAAACAGTCTAGACCCAGCTTTCGCATGACAATGACACATTAGCTACACCTACTGTATGCTTTCCGAGGACAGTTCAGAATAGATTACTTTACTTATTATTATTTAAAATCCTGAAATATGGCAGTTTTACGACATGGCCAGCCTAGCAAAGCTACAAGCTTTTGACTCTATTTTGAGCTTATAAAACATACTCTCAGGATATGTCTTTTTGGGAACTTTGGTGTCGATTTTATCAAGTCATAAGGTGCCAGGGATAACCAGAGGCACTTGATATGAAAATGATTATCTATCTATCTATCTATCTATCTATCTATCTATCTATCTATCTATCTATCTATCCACCTATCTATCTATCCATCTATCTATCTATCTATGTATATATCTATCTATTTATCTATCTATCCATCCTTCTATCTATCTATCTATCTATTAATCTATCTACCTATTTATCTATCTATCTATTACCAGTGGCTGTTTGGCCAGTATAGTATATTAGTTGCTTAATCTTAGACAACTTTTAAGGTCAGGTTAAGGCTCTCTAAAATTATAAAAACAACAAAGAAAACAAGAATACAGACATGAAAAACAATATCAAAAACATCATAAACAACAATAACAACAGAGCAACGACACTATCAGTATCAGCAGCACAGCATCACCATCAACTACAACGGTAGCAAAGAAAACAACAATAACAAGAAAGGCACAAACAACGACAACAGATTTGTTGTAGAGTCAATTGGGAATTTCCAACTGCTCCTCAAATTGAGATGAGTGAAAGGGAACACTATCAGATCAGCTGGTAAATTCATAGAATTTCAGCCTTTACAGGTTAATGGTCCTTGTTTTTCCTTTCGGGGAAAAGCCTAATTCTAGTTCTTTATGTGAAAATTATGTTTGTCTTTATTTTCATCATCCAGTGTTCAGAACAAGCATTCCATCTGAATAGTGAAATGCTATTATTTTGAGAACTGCAGTTTCATAAATTATTTTTGCTTTGTCTTTTGTCATCATTTTTAAAAAAGGATATTTATTAATTTTACATGAATATTCCGTTACAGTAAACACAAGTCACACTGTGCCAGAGACATTTCCATAATCACCACTCTCACTGAGGCCAGACGAACATTTTCTCATCGGGTGCTCAATTTTCTCGTCTCTTGGGCGTATATCTGCTGAGGTGTCCATATTTCATAACTAAAAAGCTAGATGTATGTAATCACGCCAACGCAACGACTTACCCAAGGGCTTAGGGTGTATTGAGCAGAACCAAAAAGTAAAAACTGAAACTGTTAGTACTTAAAGGTAGCATAGTGCTGTTGTTTTTTCATTACTTACTTTAAAAAATGAGGGTGCTGTGGCAGAGCGGATAGTGTGCTCGTCTCCGAAGCGGAAAGTCCAGGTTCGATCCTCGGTTCGGACACGGCTTGGAAAGGAACTGGCCACCCTACCACAATATGCCGAAGGCCCAGGAAGTTGTGTCTCTAACAAGGCAATCCCCAATGTCCGGATCGGATGCGGGAACAACATTTACTTTTTACTTTAGAAATATACACACTGACTTTTCATTCTTTCAGAAGTGGCGTACTGATTGAAATACAAGCTTCTACAACACTCAGTGTCATTGATAGTAAATAGCTATATTATAGACATGAATTTTAATGATTCGCTCTTAAATAATATTCTCACTCATTTTGTTTGTTTTAAGGACAAAATGAGGGAGATGGCATCCCCCTAAAATCTATCTATCTATCTATCTATCTACCTATCTATCTATCTATCTATCTATCTATCTATCTATCTATCTATCTATCTATCTATCTATCTATCTATCCTAGCTAGCTATCTATCTATCTATCTATCTATCTAGCTGTCTAGCTATCTATCTATCTATCGAGCTATCTATCTATAGCATCGCAATAAAAACGTGTGTCTGTTTTGTGTCTCCACAACTGGTTGGGGGGGGGGGGGGGATAGGTTAGGGGTAATATACTCATGTAAACCCACTGGTCATCAAAAGGAGGTAAGGCCAAGCTTTTAGATACGTACATGAATGTCATACGTACAAGTAAGTGCGCGCGGTTTCCTTTGGAATACTATCTCTGCTGTCTTCCTTCTCGCCTCTCTTGTTCTTTACTGTTGCGAGGTCAAGTACTCTACCTTCTAAAGGATTTGTGTCCTGCAGGGCATTGTATGTAGTGATTGAAAATGTTGATCGCTCGCGTAGACAAAGTTTAGATTCGAGGAAACAGCCTGATTTGACCCTTCCTGTTAGGGCCAACCCTGTTTCAGTGAACTGCAACATTTCCAGTATGCGAAGTAACAACTTCCACACTTGGGATTTAAACTCCTATTTACAGCTTTCAACGACAAGGAGCCGGGGGAGAAGGGCGTTAAACTCACAAAAGAAATTTTTGAAAAAGATAAATATATGCACAGGCATCCACTGAAAAAAAGCACTTAGCCTTGATGGGTTGACTCTATTTTACATTGGCGGCTAGAGTTCACTCAGTTTGAATACACAACAGAGGAAAGGGAAATCGACCCACTGCAGAGACAAACACCCATATAAATAAATGTTTTGGGAAAGTGGGCTCAGGGAAGATATATAACACTTACCCAAATGATATCATTTTTCTTAGCGTAGGCAGCTTTCCGGGAGAGCACTTTGCATGCCATCAGAACAAATGTCTCCTCGCGGGGCGCCGCAAGCTCAGTTGATATCATACTAGCGTATGGAGAGGTGGACCCTTTTCCGAATCCACGATCAATTTGAAATGTCTGGGGAGTTTTCAAGGCTCTTGAACCACGTGGCTCGGACCTTTCCGAAATGGGCGATAAATGCAGAGGTCCCACCTCCTGAATGACTTTGCAGTATTCCTAGTGGATGTTGAACCCATACCATAGTACTAATTAGTTCTGGTTTAGATGGCCCACAGAAGGGACTTCAAGAAGAAAAGAGAAAGATGATAACTCCCTGAGGTGTCGTTGTATAAGTTCGCCAAACATATCGTTCCAGAACAGTAGATAATTCTGCACATTTAACACACACTCTTTCACTCACACTCACACACACATACATACACACACACCCCCCACACACACATACACACACACATACACACACACTCTCACATACACTAATACACACACAAACACACATACGCACACTCTCACACATACTTACACACACACTTACACACACACAGGGTTTTGTATATTCCCTGAAAACGAGAGTTGACTCACCTAGAAGTTGAAGAAATTCGACAGCAAAATTTGTGATCAGCCATTGTTTTTTCACACACGAAACCAAGTTCCTTAAAGATTCGCTGTACAACTTTTGATGCTAGAAACTAGAAATTCATGTTATATCCTCGTTGCCAGATGTATGATGTCTTTGTATGGATTTGTTTGTGAAACATTGAGTTTTTGAACCGTGGCGTATTCTTCATATTTAATATGACACACAAACTGTGTTTCATTCTTTCTCGCCTGCATCCATGCCACGACTGATTATCACAACCGCTAACGGTTCTCAGCCCGTAAACTAGTCGCCTTAGGCCATTGTTCCTCTGTCCTGATCAGAGGTAACGAGCACTGCCCCACCCCCCCCTTTTTTTTTCAAGGGGCTTCCTGACACCTGTTCTGTCATCTTTAAGGCGAGCTGCTGCATCACGCGACAGGGTGAACAGAAACGTAACGAACATCCACATAGACAACAACAGATGGATGACAAAACATTCTTAAGTTTATATTTTTATTTTCCAGAAACAAGGTCTGCCATGGCCGATAACGGCATTCACTGCACTTTTAAAATAGCAATCGAGTATTGAAAGGAGCAACGTAATAATCTATCATTTCATTTTCTTTTCATGTTGTTGACCTAGACGGATGCAGCACTCAGCGTGGACATGCTCCACACCATCAGAGCTGCCCTGACGGCCATGATCAAAGAACAAAGAGATGTATTCCATTACGTGTTCCGAAGGGGAAAAATGTACAATATGAACAAGACCATCGGGATACAGTGTAACTCCAACCCACCCTTGCCGTGGATGCACGGAGAACAGATCTACAGAGCTTTGAAGCAGGTAAGTTTTGTTTGATTTTAAGCGTTTTAACCACGTCTGCTCGTTATCCTGTATTGCTTTCTGCTTATTTAAAAACATAATAGTATATGTATTTTAATGAGATTTGGCTGACTGGGAAAAGAGAAAGTTATCTAAGTCAACATAAGAAAACAAATACATGTACTCAAGGAATCCATCCTGTTTGTTTCAAAAGGCAGCTAACATAGAACACAATAAGGCCTTTTGAATCCTTGGATTTTTAGCTCTCCATCTACATTGGACACATAACAAGTTCACAATTTCTATATAAATAAAACAAGGTATATTGTAGTTTGCCACGATTACCTTCGAGTATACTCCTGAGCGAAATGACCTAAATCCAAACAAAGGCCAGTTGATGCTTCCGATTTTTGACAATTAAATTTGAAAAGCAATAAAACGAGTTTTTAAACAAGGGATTCGAATGAACCTGGGGTAATCGCCAAAATTTGTGTGAACACAGACAGCGATAACCTTGATTATTTGGACCGAGAGTCTGCAGGTCGAGAAGAAAATGACGAGAAATAGACCTGGAACGAGTTATCATGTGGCGTCGGTGGCCTAGTGGTTAGGCTCTCGGACTCGCAACCGTAAGGTCGTGGGTTCGAATCCCGTCAGGGGCCCGACGTTGTGTCCTTGGGAAAGGCACTTTACACGAATTTTCCTCACTTCACCCAGGTGGGAATGGGTACCCGGCTATAGACAGCGAAAGATCTTGTCAGTTTGTTAATGTTTGAGCGCTTAATCGGCTGCTTGCACTGTATGCTTCCCGGGAAGCTGAGAATGTTTCGGAATATTCTATGGTCTGCTGGGGTAATAATATAGTGTAAAGCGCATAGAGCCTGCTGTTGAGCGGGGATATGCGCTATACAAATGCTATCTATTATTATCATTGATTGAGGAGCATTTTACTCTATTAGTAGATCTAGATCTAATCAATCACCCCGGCTCGGAACTGAGTCTGGACAAAAGCTTACTTTTACATGATTACACCTGACTGACTAAAGCCAAATTTTCTCCCCCCATAAAAATGTGTTATGGCAAAAGGAAACATAATATTCTAAACAGTTTGGAGAAGTTTCACATATATAACTTTACTAGGGGCTGAGTTATTTATATTAGAGTAACGCATATCTTGCACAGGGAAAAAGCGAGCGCAGCTGGATCCTGGGGAAGTGAAAATCAAGTGTGAGGTCCGCAAATTTTTTGCAGTTATAGACACGGCTAAACATCTTCGATTACGCAATTGATGAGAAGGTTTGAAAATGTCAGCGACAGTTTTTTGTTTTGCTCTATTTTTTGTGGGGGTTTTTTGTCACGCAGGGGCAAGGGGTGGGGGGGGGGGAGGGGGAGTGTATTCAAGTACTAGTTTGTACGTGTGTGTGCGTATATATATATATATATATATATATATATATATATATATATATTTAAAAAAAAAAAAAATATATATATATATATCGGCAAGTGAGTATCTGTGCTTTTGAATGTTTATCTGTGTGTGTTTGTGTGTGCATGTGTGTGCGTGTACGTGTGTGTGTGTGCGTGTGTGTGCGCGCGAGTATGCGTGTGTGAAAGAGAGAAAGTAGAGAGAAAGACAGAGAGGTAGAGAGAGGGAGAGGGGTAGAGAGAGGGAGAGAAAGAGAGAGAAGGGAGAGAGATAGATAGATAGATAGATAGATAGATAGATAGATAGAGAGAGAGAGAGAGAGAGAGAGAGAGAGAGAGGGAGAGAGAGAAAGGATGTAAGTATTATGTACATGTATGTAGTTGTGTATGTGTGTACGTGTGTGTGAGAGAGAAAGAGATAGAATAATAGGTAACTAGCTAGCTAGCTAGCTAGCTAGCTAGCTAGCTAGATAGATAGATAGATAGATAGATAGATAGATAGATAGATAGATAGATAGATAGGGAGAGAAATAGCGAGAGAGAGAAAGAGAGAGAGAGAGGGAGGGAAAGAGAGGGAGAGAGAGAAAGAGAGAGAGAGAGAGGGAGAGAGAGAGAGAGAGAGAGAGAGAGAAAGAGAGGGAAAGACAGAGACAGAGACAGAGACAGAGACAGAGACAAACAGACAGACAGAGACAGAGACAGACAGACAGACAGACAGACAGACAGACAGACAGACAGACAGACAGACAGACAAAGGGAGATAAAGCAAAAAAAGAGAGAGAAAGTGAGAGAGATGGGGAGGGAGAGAGAACGGGACAGAGTTTAAAAAGAGAGAAGGAGAGACCGAGTTGTTTTCGTAGAGTTCATTCTCTTTGGCTGGCGGTCTATGCCAAAATGTCATGATGATGAGAAGCGGACACGGCTCCCTTTGTCGATGGAAAACACAATGGAGCGCAACACTAGGACATACATCTTTAAGTTTGATTGTGCCTTCCACCAGACTGGCAACTCGCCAATGTCATTTTGAAAAAAGGTTTTCATTTTGATATTGCATAGTGCAGAAACGGTGTTCGGGCGAAAGAGGAATCGGCAGGAAAAGTAAAATGAGAGAAAAGAAAAGAAGAGGCAGATACTTGTGTGGATGGGTGGGGGTGAGATAGATAGAAAGAGAGAGAGAGAGAGAGAGAGAGAGAGAGAGAGAGAGAGACAGAGAGAGAGAGAGAGAGAGAGAGAGAGAGAGATAGAGAGAGATAAATAGAGACAGAAAAAAGAGAGAGAACATATAATAGAGAGAGAGAGAGAGAGAGAGAGAGAGAGATAGAGAGATAAATAGAGACAGAAAAAAGAGAGAGAACATATAATAGAGAGCGAGAGAGCGAGAGAGAGAGAGAGAGAGAGAGAGAGAGAGAGAGAGAGAGAGAGAGAGAGAGAGGTGGGTGGAGAGATTAAAAGAAAAAAAGGAGAAAAAAAGGAGAAAAAAAGGGGAAAATATATTTTAAAAACCCTAATAAAATAGAGCTGTTTTTTCTCTCTGATAATACGGGGAGACATACAAGAAGCATGTATTTATGTATGTACGTAATTTATAATTATGTATTTATGTATGTATGTTTGCCATTGTAAACCAAAGTGTCCCTCTGTTACAAATAAAAGTGTAATTTATTTTTTATTATTATTATCCCCCCCACCCACAAAAACTAACCCAACTTAAAACAAACACCCCCCTCCCCCTTCCCCCAAACCTAACAACCCTACCAGAGTACTTTTTTCTCTCCGTTAATCTACCCTTTAATACGAACCCAACTATGTACCGGCCAGCGTGTGAGAGGTCTGAATACCCCCCACCCCCTACCGTCTTCCCCCGGGTGAGCGGTGATCTCTGCCGCTCCTTCGTAAGGGAAGGTGTAGACGGACAAGCTCCCTGTGGTAAAGCACGATGGCTGGAGCAAAAGCCCAGGTACGGCGCTACAAAGCCCTTGTACAAGGAGACACAAGGAAGTCCCCTTGAGCTTGTCTCTGAGTACAGCGCTACAAAGTCTCTATTACGTCACAAACAACTCGGCTAGGTTTATACCTTCTTGGTTTTGCTCAAACTATTTTGGCTTGGAGTCTTCGCCGGGTATGGCTCTCGCATTCGTGTAACACACATCATTCTTTGTTACGTTAATTGATTATAGTATGATTATAACACCCGGCATATGTTAGGCCTCTCCCGGTTACTCGCAGAAGGCACTTTTGGAGACTGAGCAAGTCTGCCTCCTACTTTAAAAAGAAAATTAAATCATCTTTTTTAAAAATTTCGTTTTGAAGTTGGGGGAGGAGGTGTCTTAAAACTTCAACAGCCATTGCTACAATTAACCTCTGGCATGAGATTTACAATATTTAGCCTCCGCTTTGATCGAAGTCGCATCACTGGGGTATAAAACATTAACACTATCGTCACAACCATTTAGCTATAACATGAGTTTACCTAGCACATGCAAGTGGAAGTCTAAGAAAGGTAGAATTAATTGGAAACTACTGTTCTACAGTTGGATGTGAGACAGGGAGACAAATAATGCCCCTCGAGTTTGAATCCATGTAGGTCTTGAATTGTTTTCGTCCTTTCTGGAAGAGCTAGGGTACACAGCTCAGTTAATATCTCACCAAGCTGTAGTCTAGCATCTGCGTTTGTTGCCATTTGTTTTGTTCAAAAGTTGCCAAAAGTTACCACAAAAAATGCCAAAAGTTGCAATAAAAGTTGCCATTAATTTTCAAGCTTTTAACTCTCTGTGACGATGTATATAGCAATGTGCTACTAGAGGTAACTTAATCTAACGCACCAGGATTTCTTGTGCTGTTTTAAGCATCTAGAATATCATTAGTAGCCACTCCGTCTTTATAATGGGCATTGCAGTAAAAACCCAGTATAATCATTTAAACTGTAATCTATTGTGTAAAGGTTCGGCTCTCTGGTAATGGCAAGCAGATTGTGAAAGTTCGATTCCAGTGTGGAACGTTATCAAGTACCATGGACGACACCAAAAGAAGCAGACTGGCTTCCCAATGATTAACATCGCCTCATTGGTTCCGGGCAATACATGAATGAACAGTCCCCCACAATGCTTCAAATTATCGAGAAATGAGAAAGATTATCTGCCCGGCGGGTGATTGCCTTCTACTGACGTCGCCATTCTGGTATTGTCGTGGTGACACCATGTTGTGTCGTTGCTGCATGCCACACAAACTTGTGCGTCGTGTTTTAAAGGGGACTCTTTTTTAAAAAATGGAAGTGTGTATCACTAGCTATTAGAAACCATAAAGAGTTCAATGACACTATTTTTCGTTTTACTAGCCACAGACTGGGAAGTACTAAGATTTAGTATTGGGTCCTCATACCCATCTCAGCGCGTCCCCGGGTGGTGGATAGGGGAAAGGCCTCCAGATATGGAGGTTAGCTGCTAAGCAGTCGCGAACCAATTGGGGATGGTCGTGGAGAGTAGAGGGGAACCCTGGTGACACAGGTGCTTCAATAAATACCTCACACACTCGAAGAAGGGACCATCTTGGCGACGGGAGGCGCCATAAAACCTACCAAAGCCCCCACTGCCTTGTGGGTTGTCAGTGGATGACAAAAGCTAGCTGAAAAACTGTACACAAACCGGCAGTAGGCAACGGGAAACCACTGCTGTAATATCCCAAGAACAATCACGGAAAAGTACATTCATTTATCAGATAACAGTGGGGGGTTCATGATCCAGCTCTGAACTCCCCGCTCGGTAGGGACTGCCACAGGCAGCAGGTGGCGCCCGATCGTCATCCAGCTACTGGCTGCAAAAATAAGCAACTTGACATCGCCACATGGAATGTAAGAACAATGTACCAGAAAGGCAAATTAGATAATATAGAACAGGAAATGGATAGGGTAAAGCTAAATATTTTAGGCCTTTCAGAAGTTAGATGGGAGGGGGCAGGCTTGATTAAAAGGGGATCCAAAACAATTATATATTTAGGAGGAAAAACCCATGAAAGAGGAGTCTGAATTTTATTTGACGAAGCAACAGCAAAGATCATTAAAAGTTTTTGGGGAGTGTCAAATAGAGTCATCCTGTCTAAATTAGAGGGAAAACATTTTGACATAGGTGTCATCCAAATATACGCACCAATATCAGAGCACGACAACGAGGAAATTGAGATTTTTTATGAAGACCTTGATAAGGCAATGAAACAGTTAAAATCACAAGATGTAAAGATAGTCATGGGAGACTTTAATGCCAAAGTAGGAAGTACACGTATAGAAGATATAGTTGGGCCATGGGGACTGGGTAGAGAGAATGAACGCGGGGAACGACTGGTAGAATGGTGCAAAGAAAATAATTTTATGATATCAAACACCTGGTATGAAAATCACCCAAGAAGAAGATACACTTGGAAGAGTCCTGGCGATAGAAGTAGAAATCAAATAGACTTCATACTTTTTTAGAAACGTTTTTAGAAACACAATACAATCATCTAAATCAATGCCAGGAGCAGGCTGTGATAGTGATCATGTACCAGTCATGTGTAAAATCCGGATACGACTAAAGAAACTCAAAAAGTCAAAGTATGAACATAAATTTGACATAGGTCTTTTAAAGACAAATCAAGAAATGAAAGAACGTTTCTCCATAGATGTAAGAAATAAATTTCAAGCTTTGGAAAACATTACTAAATCGGAAGAACTATGGAGGACAATGAAAGACTCAATAATGGAAGCTGTGGAAGAAAATATCCCCCCCGAAAGCTAAAAAAGCAAATAAAAAATGGATGACCCAGGACATATTAAACCTAATGGAAGAGAGAAGAAAGGCAAAAATAAAATGTGAAAAAGTACAACATCTTAAACAGGGAAATAAAGAGAAAATACATCGAAGCAAAAGAAACATGGATAAACGATCAGTGTCAACAAATAGAGAAGAACCAAAACAAAGACAGCAAATACATGCATTCAAAAATCAAAGAAGTAAGTGGGATAAAAGGATGCTCAAATACAGGATGCATAAGATCAAAGGGAGGGGATATTTTAATGGACAACGGGGATGTCTTAAACAGATGGTCAGAATACAAAGAAGAACTTTTCAAAGATAATAGAGGACAAAACCGGTAATAAATAATCAAATAAATGGACCTCCAATACTGAAAGCAGAAGTACAAGCTGCCATTAGGAAAATGAAACAATTCAAAGCCACAGGGCCAGATAATATTCCAGTTGAAGTGATTGTCGCGCTCGAAGAACTAGGCACTGAAATAACAAAGCTCTTAAATGTTATTTATGACACCGGTGAGATCCCAGAAGATATGATGAAGTCAGTTTTTATAGCTTTACCTAAAACACCAGGCGCCACTGAGTGTGATATGCATAGAACAATTAGCCTTATGAGTCATTTTACAAAAATATTGCTGCGAGTAATAATGGGAAGATTGAGAAGAAGTGTAAGACCAGAGATATCTAAAACACAATTCGGCTTTGTTCCTGACAAGAGCACCAGAAATGCTATACTCACCTTACAAATGTTAATGGAAAGATATATTGAAGCACAGAAAGATCTGCATTTATGCTTAATATATTATTCAAAGGCGTTCGATAAAGTTAGACATGATGAGCTATTTAAAATAATGGAAAAGCTAGACATAGATGGAAAAGATCTAAGAATTATCAGAAATTTGTACTGGGACCAAAACGTTGCTGTACGAATTAATGGAGAATACAGTGAATATAAGCAGATTAGGCGAGGAGTGAGGCAAGGATGTGTTATGTCACCAGACCTTTTTAACATGTACAGTGAAACAATCCTTAGAAACATAGAAGAATGTCCAGGCCTCAAAGTTAATGGAGAAAATATTAATAACATCAAATATGCAGATGACACGATTTTAATAGCAGGCTTCGAAAGGGACCTTCAAATGCTTCTAGACATTGTTGTAAAAGAAAGTGAACGTAAAGGATTATTGTTGAATGCAAAGAAAACAGAATGCATGGTAATATAAAAAAAGCAGCAAATCCTAGTTGTAATCTCATTAGCAAAGGTGAAAAGATCAAACAAGTCCAACAGTTTAAATATCTAGGATATATGATAACATCTGATGCGAAATCTTCCGCAGAAATAAAGAGGAGAACTGCAATGGCTAAGGCTAGTTTCAATAAAATGAGCCCAATCCTGAAAAATAGAAACATATCAATGAACACCAAACTGAAAGTCCTGAAATGCTATATTTGGTCAACCTTTCTATATGGCTGTGAATGCTGGACAATCACTAAAGATAGTGAAAATAAAATAGAGGCAACAGAAATGTGGTTTATTAGGAGACTGCTAAGAGTATCGTGGGAGGAAAAGAAATCAAATGAGGTAGTGTTTGATGAAGCCCACGTGGGACGCTCATTGTTAAAAACAATCAGGAAACGACAAATGCAGTTTTGGGGACACCTGAATAGACATAAGGGTCTTGAACATCAAGCTCTCACTGGCAAAATTGAGGGCAAGCGAGGCAGGGGTAGGCCCAGAACAACATACTTAGGGAACCTAAACAAATGGGTAAAAGGGAAAGATCAGGGAAACGTAGCTTTTCTGAGAGCATCCGAACAAAGGAATGAATGGAACATCATGATCGCCGATGTCTGTCGCAGATCTGGCACTGGATGATGATGAGCCACAGACCACAGGAAAAGGCAATTTCTCACAATTTCATAAGTACATGTATAAGGGGTTCAACTGACAGAGATTTTTCGAGTGATATAATATTAAGCTGAAAAGGGTTAAGGCGAAATAATATGCCCTCTGCTCCCGATCTTCAATATGTCAAACGGTTTCTGCTTCATCTACATCAATCAGCATCATCAATTTTCCCGCTCTTTCCAGGGAAGTGACCTGGGCCTGGGTTACGCCGTCTGCGGAGCTTTAAACGAGGATGGTTTATGCTTGTAGCTTGTAATCTGGTTGGCAGGTAATTACACAGGCGCTGTAACCTTTCATTTATTTACCATGTGCCTCCTCACAGTTTTATTTAAGCCTGAATAAAAAAGCTGACTTGTGTATTGAAATTGGACCTTCGTATTCTACCCAAGCCTACTTGTTTCATTACACGCTAGGTTTAGGCCGGTGAATTCGCACTTTGTTGATTTCCTAAATAATAATTTACAGCATTGTAACGGTCACATAACCTTGTTGGAGAGCTCTTGACAAACAAACAGAAAGCACATGGTCGAATTTTAGTGGATTCTGAATCTTATGGGTATATCATTTCCCCTGTAGTACTGAAGTCCTGTGGCCAAAGGCACTCGCGTATGCATTTTCCCCCAACAGAAAAAGCCCACATCATTTTAAGATGTGCGAGTCAAGAGGGAGGCGAGGGGACGTAAGTTTATACGGAATGAGATTCAGAGTCTGAGTAAAGAAAGAAACCGTTTCACCTTTGAAATGAGTTAAACCGTTTTTAGGGTGATATTTTGGGCTTTCCCAGCCGTTTAAAAAAATTAAAGGTAGGATCTAGCACAATAGTCATCTCAGACAAGGGCACAGTACTCTGAAGTTCCATCAGCAAATAGGACACGTTAACTGCTGGAGACGTTGATTATTTAGGAGGAGGACTGCTTCCACAACAACAACAACAACATGTCATGTACAAACTAACTGCTTAGGACACAGCATTCCAGCAAAAAACGATTAAACTCGGTAAAAGAATTCCCCAAAGCAGGAATCAAACTACAGTCGTCTGAGTGCAACATCGAAGAGCCTGTAACGTCGAATTTGTACTGGCTGGCACTGACTGACAGTAGGAAGTCGAAAAAGAGCAGGTTTGTGAACGTTGACCAGAGAATGAAGCATCGAGCTTTTAATCAATGTTCTAATCTAACGAGAACTTCCTCCTAATTGATCTAAACTGCCAGTCTTTACAGTGCCCAGTTTGTTCAGGGAACCTCCAAGTATTTTGTCTTTGTCTGAGAAGATACTGGCCAAGATCTGTTTCAAGGTTTCAAATCAGGTTTCTAAACTCTAGAATTACTCTTAACCCCTCTTACGTGGCTCTCAAGTCTGCATACGTTGCACACCATTTGAAAATCTACTGCACGCAAGCGGTAGCACTCCCAAATTGAAGCACTGACAGTTTCCGTCCCTACAGATTTAGCAGAGGAACGATGGGAAATGAGGAATCGAAGAGAAAGAAATAGTTACTAGGTCAACGACACAGCCTGGGGGTAAAACGCTGAAAGCTTTCCACATCCCTGGTGTCCCATTAGTTATAAATGATCGTACATGTCTGGCGCCCAAATCGATACAATTTAGATAATCTAGGAAGCGGGATGCTTTATCCTGCCTATCAGAGCCAACCGGAGAAGAATGAGGAATAGCATCCTGAAACAGAGATAGAAGAGAAACACGATAAAATAAGATTTCCTCACACACGAATCGATTTCGTGTCTTTTGCGTGCAAGTGTCAGGAGTTTAACTACACACTCGACGTCAGTCCCCATTACTTTGTTGTCCAGTCGTGAAACTGCATTTCTTCTGTATTATTTGTTACTATGTGAAAATACATGGCATTTTGGGCTTTACAGACCGCTGTAAATCAGCCTCAACCTCCCATTTCAACAATGATAATGGAGCAAACTTTTTATCATTTACAACTTCAAATCAATACAATCATTTGTTCTTCTTAACGCAAAGGGTAAAATAACTGTTGATAATTAGTCTCGGAGTCTTCTCATTTCCTGAAATTAAAATTTCAAAGTTATATTAATATTTTATAATTTCATTGTTTCCCTGTTTAGTGTTTCAGACTTAACTTAAACAATTCGTCAAATGTCTCAAGGGAGATAATGACAAGTGAGAAAAAAGAACCCCCATCATGACCTGACCGAGGAAGGAAAATTGAGCTCAGCAGAAGTGTACCGGGAAGTTGACAAAAAATGAGCAATACGAGCTAAATTGTAATAACGTTCAAATATTCTATCAAGCATCATAGCTGATATCTAGGTAATTGGGATTGTCACAACCCCCCCCCCCCCCTTTTTTTTTTAAAGATAAGAAAAGAAAAAATTATCTTTCATTGTTCAAGCACAGGAACACTGGTTTAGTGCTACATCGCACACACACACACACACACACACCAACACACACACACCCACACCCACACACATCCACACACACAAAACACACACTCAAAACACACACTCACGCACACATACACACATACATACAGGGAGACACATAGTCTTTCATACAGATCTACCCTCTCTCCCACACACTTATACACACGATACTTTGATTTTATGGCAAAAAGCTATCTCTCACAGGCATAATCATTATTAAAATCAAAATACACGGAAAATCGGTCGCATTCTCCGCATTTCATGTTGCAAGAAATAAAGTTTCCGAGAATCTCCAGGTTCATCAAAAGAATACAATCCAAGTGATTTCCTTCTTTGCTATTCTCTGAAGTGTCTATTTTTATCTTTTTTGCTGATGAGCATTCCATGAAACGATCTGGGTGTGGCTCAGTCACCTCAGATAAAGTATTGTAGTCATAATCGGTAATAGGAGTAATAGGTAAGTCATTTGATTCGCCGTTGGTTGTGGCCTTAAGAGAGTGTTGATTCTCCCTAAACCTCTTTTTCTGTGGTCTACTGCATTTATACCAGAAACTCGGATTCCACTAAGGACTGAGAACAAGTAATCCTCCACTGTAGAGTTTATTTTGTAGTTTGCATCCATGTAATAAACTGCCAATACTATCCTACAGTAGTGAGCAGTGATGACTACAGCCATGTACACAAGTACTCCAAAACATTTAGGTCCATCCTTCCAGGAGGATAGTTAGAGTATGAAACCAAGAGTGGTATGCATGGTTTACGTGCGTTGCTAAGCACTTTGAGAGCACCCTTAGCATGTTTTAGACATTATTCAGCATACTTTCGGGCCACCCTTCTTCTTAAAATAAAGTGTTTTGGGGAGATTAGTGCTCATAGAATCATAGGCTCCAAAAATCTCAATATGGCCAATGTGATAGATTTGAGGCAATCTCTACCTTAAGCTTTGTAATTAGACTTCATATTATTCTAACGCGTGAGTTTATTCCAGCTGTTATTGAACTTAAAACAAGAATATCGGTCAGATATAAGAAACTTACATTTTGAAATTTTGTCTTTGTTTCTTAAGGTTGGGGGGGGGGGGGGGGGGGGTGCTACACCCCCAAAATCAAAATTCGGCTCAAAATCATGGAATTTGAGTTGTAGGCATTTTTAGCTTCCTCAGCCTCTCCTACAACTATTTCATGGCATAAGAACCCCCCAAAACCGTATTTTTCCCCCATACCGGGCATGTTTGTAACCGCCATTTCCTCATAAAGTCAGTATTTTAATTTTTTTTATCGGCCGTTTTCTCAAAATGCGACTTTTCTCTATACTTTTTTGAATAACTCCACTATGTTTCATCTAATCTTCATGAAATTTTCACAGAATGAAGAGAAGAGGTAATACTAAAAATGTCTGTTGAATTTTTGATATATTGAATAGATTTTTGTTGGTGGTGTCTGGAGTGTGGATTTTCACGGATTTTTCGCAAACTTGAATGCTACCTCAGGAAAAAATTCATTAAAATGTTTCTAATTCGATTAGGAAAAAAACAACAGACACATTTTTAGATCTGATGTTTGTGAACACGCATGCAAAAAAACCAATCAATTTCCATGAGCGATAAGTGCGGTATTCATTACGTAAGACATGTCAATAAAATACAATATGGCGGCGTATCCATGAAAACGAAACTTTTTTCTCAAATTTGATTGCGGATTTTAAGACTCCTTAATGTGCTTGTTATATGTGTGAAATTTGGTAAAATTCGGTCCAGTAATAAGCGAGATAGCCTCCAGGTGTAGCCCCCCCCCCACCCCCTTAAACTAAACATCGTTGTATTTTAGAAGAAGTTCGTTCTTGATTTCTGGACACATATCAAATGACAAAGAGAACATATTTTAGCCTTAGTGGCTTGAACAGATTGAAAGTCTTTGTCCCATCGTGTAATGGGAAATGAGTCAACCAAATGATCCCACTTTGTATTACATTGTTCATGCAGCGATGGAGAAAGAGTGGAAGAGCAAGAGCGATAGATAGATAGATAGATAGATAGATAGATAGATAGATAGATAGAAAGATAGATAGATAGATAGATCGATAGATCGATAGATAGATAGATAGATAGATAGATAGATAGATAGATAGATAGATAGATAGATAGATAGATAGATTGAGAAAGAAATTGAGAGAGAGAGAGAGAGAGAGAGAGAGAGAGAGAGAGAGACAGAGACAGAGAGAGAGAGAGAGAGAGCAAAATAGTTAATTAATTTTTTGACAAACCAAAAGAGTAGACCACTTTGTGGGTTGTCTTTGTGCAGCGCATGTTCTTAAGCTGAGGTTAATTGAATTTTGAGCAAAGACCCAGCCCAGCCCAGTAGACACCCATACGTAAGTTCTTTCACCGTCATTGCTTGACATTAACTGTGTTATGTTTGATTGATTTAAATGTTTTATGTCCCCTACGTCACAATAACATTATTTAGGAAGTCGACTGATACAATACACCCTTCCAGGGGAAAACCAGGCTGAGTGAAACACAGCATGCCGGCAGAGAGACGGAGATAATTTTGTAGAAGTACATCTTCCTTTCTGGGGAATTGAGATCACATCGTCTGCACTTCGCAGCCAACAACCTGAGCATTACATGACAGAGCTGGAGCTCAGTTGACAAGTAGAGCCCTCAAACCTGTGTTGTTCTGAAAGGGCCGCAAGATATCAAACCATGTATAATATCCTCTAAAAAGAAGGCCTTGTATGTGCCGATCTTTTTTCCAACCTGTATATAATGGTTTCCACATGCTCAATTAGTCGGTAAATTTATGTGGAAGTCCCTGAAGAGCAGCCATCTGTCTCGTGGCCCAGTGGGTGGCGGCTTGTCTGGCGTTGAGAAATGGATAGGAGAACGCGTTGACACGGGAATCAATGGCAGTGCTCCTTGTGATTCAAAGCTCTTGACCTCCACCATACCTGATGTAATCAATACTCTTTATCCTCGGGCCCGGCAACTCCCGAGACAATAGGGTTTCGTACGTTGGTTTAATACATTGAAACTATAATGGAACCATAAATGGGCCTTTGTGATTAGACGTTACATTATTACAACAAATATGTCATTGTAAAAGCTCTGACGAGTGGAATCTCATTTAGTAAAAAAATAAAACAGCGAAAGACAAACACAAAAACAAAATAGAAACAAAATAAAACCTCACCAATTGAACTGGTGTTGAGACCGTGTCTGCTCTGTTATTTAAATTTTTAAAAAAATAAAAAAATCAACAATGATAAAACTCTTGTCTACTATCAGTCAGTCCGTCTTGCTCGTTCCCATTACTACTTGCTACTTGGTCGCAATATTAATTATGTCTCTGCGTTTCTCTTAACAATAGCTTAACTATAAAGGTTAGGCTAAGAAACAATATGTGGCGTCACTCGCCCCTTAGCACAGTCGCCCCGTAGAAAGAGAGCAAACCCTTGACAACACAACAGGTTGTTACCCCGAGAAGAGAACTATTTTCTCTGTTTACCTGAGCAAATAACGATAGGATAGTTTAGATAAGGTCTTGGCATCTTTTCACGGATGCCAAATTGCTCTATTCTCTCTCACATATAACATACCTTGCTTCAAGAAGAAGGGTTGACATTATTTTTTAAAACTCATTGCTCAACAATGAATAAATTGTGATGTAAATCAGGGCTTTTTACACAACAAGTTTTGTTTTTTGACTCATCTCAAGACGGAGTTATTTGCAAAGATGTTTCCTAAAAAATTCGAAGATCAAGAGAAACAAAAACGAATTTTTGCTTTTTTAATGCTTTCCACATTAACATTTTGATCAACTGCTCCAATAGACTGCTTGCGCTCGGAGATCCGGGATTGATGGAATGCCACATGGAAAGAACAGGCATTCTAGACACGTAATGACGACGCATTTGTCATTTCTGTTCCTCAATTTGTCATTCTGCAAGCTAAACTACGCACTCGAAACAAGCTATCGAACCTCAGGAGGTAGCTTACGACACGGAATAGTAGTTTAGTTGCAGATGTACAATTATAATTGAAGGAAAGAAAGAGAGAGAGAGAGAGAGAGAGAGAGAGAGAGAGAGAGAGAGAGAGAGAGAGGGGCAGTATTGTCTGACAGGAGCAAGGCTGTTGTGAGTCGACTTGTCAAATATAGACTTTAGGGACCACTTGCAAACACTACGAGTGGTCTTCTCGG
>NW_004797724.1:81664-83170 GCF_000002075.1 Aplysia californica | reverse complement strand
ATTTAAAAAAAAAATCTCTCTCTCTTTCTCTCTCTCTCTCTTCTCTCTCTCTCTCTCTCTCTCTCTCTCTCTCTCTCTCTCTCTCTCTCTTTGTGCGTCTCTGTCACCTTCCCAAAAAAACATTAAAAAACAAGCAAACCCAAACAAATAACACCCCCCCTCCGCCAAAAAAAAGAATTTAAAAAAAAAATCGCTCTCTCTTTCAGTCACCATCAATGACACACCAGGGTATTAAGCGTCCTATTTGAGAACCGTGTCACGAGAACATAACTGGTGTGCACACCAAGCTAGATTTGTCCTTGTTGAAAGCGTCGTTCGACGTCACATAATAGGGTCATAGTACGAATCTATAGTGCAATAAATCTCGACGTCTGCACTCCCTGTAATGGAGTACTAGAAATGTTTGTCTACCCGTAACATTACGTGACTATTTTCTTATTCGAGCGTTTCCCGTTGCTTCAATTTCTACTATTATTGTTCTTTAAGACGTGACTTTCGTGCCGGGAATTTTTTTCCTTGGGCTACTCATTTAAAGGCACTGTCCTGACACCTGGTTTGTTGTAGGATAATTGTTTAGTTGGCAGTTTTAAGGTTATGGTCCGAGGTCACGCATGCCTGTTGTTGTTTTTTCCCTAAGATTTGCCAGATTTTAAACAACTTTGAACTCAAAACGGACCAACTTGGTTTTATTAGGGAAGGGTGTGGATGGTGGATGGCGACAACAAAAAACAATACTCGTCTTCTGTTAGTACAAACATTTAGTTACATTTCAACCGTTTTTTAGTTCTTTCAAATAAACTGTAACGTAAGTTGTCGTTACATTATTCTGAATCAAATCAATGCAGAACTGAGATGTCTCATAGGTTTAGATAGTGGAAAAAGCCATAGCAAGAAAGTAGTACCTATCCACTCCTACAAACTCGCTCGATAGTGTTCATCAGTATACAGTTCAAGACTCCTTAAAACACGCCCTAAAGGAACCGTGTTTTGTCCGTGTTACGTGGTTGTTTACGACTCCCAGAAATCGAACTCGGGACTTCCTGATTACGAGCAAGAGCGTCTTAACCACACCAAGACGACCATCACCCCCCCCCCCTTCTTTGCCCTTCATTCACCATCCCCTCCCCTTTCCCTCGTTCTTGGAGAAAGGCTCACATAAATTGGAAAACAGGGGAACATTTTCTAGTCCATCACCCGCTCCTCATTTCTTTCCCTGGTTCTACCCATTTCCATTCGCGACGCCTAAAATCAAAGCACACACCTAATCAAGCTCAGGAAAGCGCTGGAAAATATGGGTTAAAGCTCAGTGGAGTGGAATAATTAAACAATCAAGCCATTACGACAGACCGACAAGTAATCAGAGCTCGTTGTCATGGGCGAGGAAATTCACATAATATTAAAAGGCTTCCAGGAGGTAATCTATCTATCTATCTGTCTATCTATCTATCTATCTATCTATCTTTCTGTCTTTCTATCTATCTATCTATCTATCTATCTATCTATCTA
>NW_004797724.1:77068-81148 GCF_000002075.1 Aplysia californica | reverse complement strand
TCTATCTATCTATCTATCTATCTATCTATCTATCTATCTATCTATCTATCTCAAACACATTTGACATTACTTTTGGCAGCTATCATAGCGCCCTTCTCCATGAGCTCCTTAAGAATATCGACAAGAATGCACGCACACATTGGTAGCACAAATGCACAATCAGACACGCACGCACACACACACACACACACACACACACACACGCACACACACACACGTGTACACGCACGTACACACACATACACACATGCAAATACATGCATTCATCCACACCTAAACACACACACACGCACACACTCACACACCAACACCAACACATACAAACACAGGTGTATGCCCACGTACACTCACACACACACACATGCAAATACATACATTCATCCACACCTGAACACACACACACACACACACACACACACACACACACACACACACACACACACACACACACACACAAACACGCATGAATGGAAGGAAGAAATAAGCCAGGAAGATAAACCAGAAGTGCTTCTATAACTCTTTTCTCTTCGTTGATTCCACAGATCGGCAAGTGGCACTCACGCTATGGACTACTTGACAACGACCAGGATCTTCCTGTGGACCCCATCTACCCCCAACAAAACTATACGGAATGGAGGAAAGTTGTCACTACAATACTGGTCAGTTCTGTCATTATAGTTTTTAAAACCCTCACTTCTCTGACAGTTTCCCTATCCGCACTCGGACTCTTGTGGTGCCGGTGAGCTCAGAGTAACTTGCAATATCTATTTGAAACTTTTTCATTCCCATTCGCATTCAAAGTTCATAAAAAGCACATTTCCCTTTTGTACATTGTTCTCTCTCGTAAATTATTGGTAGAAACTTAATTTTCTTTTTAAAAAATACATCCTCTGCAACACATAATTATTATGGTAGTTCTGCACAATCCGGATCTCAACATGTGTCCCCCAACCAGTGAAACAACACATTGTGAACATTAACACACTGATGCATAATATATAATATGGGTGGAGGGTACCATTCACGTACTGGTTTGTTTTTTTTTGTCTTTGATTTTTTCCGACCTTCTCTCCCCCCCCCCCCTCACCTTACTGGAACCCTCCTCTTTCTTTTCCCTTTTCGAAGCAACACTGAACCAAACGCTCGATCTCTAGAATGACTTTCGTGCCGATTAGTATTTACTTTGACAATCCCCCACTTCTTCAACTGTTTACACATACGTTTCACTCTAAACCTTTTCGTCTTTAAGGTATACGGTGTGTGTGTGCATGATTTTGCCTGGGCAATATGCACATAATAATATAACAATTTATGTATCGAAACGATAAGATTCATTAACACTGATATAGCACCAATAAGTCGAGAGAGATAGCAATTAAGGAACACCCGAACAGTGCCATCATTACAGGACACTAAGGCGACTCTGAATTACTCCCCATCCCTCCCCCTTTATTCCTCCGTCTTTGGGATTTAGCGTACCTCTCACTCTCGTTTGTGCGTGATGTAAGAACAAGAGAAAGTACAAACATAAGAAACTATCAACAATGCAACTGGGAAACTGAACATAGGAAAAGATTTTCTTTGTCTGCAAGATGTCCACTCAGCTTCTTTGTGCACAACGTGTTGCTGGTTCAGTTGGTATCATGCTGAGATATGGTGCGGAGGACCAATGTTAAAATCCCTAACTTGACATGTAAGAGGAGTTTTCAACGTTTTTCACTAGCTTAGCTGAGTCTTAAACTTAAAGGAAAAGGATGTAACCTTTCTAGGTCCCGCATCTAAAATAACATTACAGTGTTGAAGGGGGTATAAAACCAATACTTAACACCAGTCCATCCTTCATGGAGAAGACTAAGGAACAGCGCACGGATACTGTTGTCAGAGGGAAGTGTTTTGCTACGTGGAACGATGCCGCTAGTTTCAGACAATTTCAGATCGCTAACGTGCTGTTGTCACTGACACAATATCCATGCCTTTCAGCCACTTACCCTCAATCTTTCCCAAGAGCCCTAGTTCCAAGCAATTTCCACCATTCTTCTCAGGATCACCACTAATGTCAGATCGTCTTTTATCAAGTTTTTAAAAAATGCTAATTTTTTTTTCTCTTCGAAATTTGTAATCCAATCAGAAGTATATGAGTCACGCGCATCGGACCTGTCGGTATCCTGACACATTCTGAACAGTGTAGTGTCACTTTGGTCAGTACGTACTGCCTTTCACTTTGTCACTCGAACCAGTGTAGATCGTCGACACGAGACCCGGAGTGCACTGAGGAATTATTTAATTTTCTGTCCTGGGAATTTCGTGATTAGTTGTCGCCCACATGTCTGTCACCACTCCGTGTTCTTCATATTATTGTAATGCCCCTGCCTCTACAGTGCGCTGACCTCTATTGAGATGCTGATATCTGGTCGAACTATGGTAGCCCGGATTATAATCCGATCCAATGAGAAAATGATAGTGTGGCACGTGAATCCTGGTCAAATATTCTGTACTACAATTGCTACTTTGTTGAACTGTATTGCATTAAATGGTGACAGCTTGTGCGTTCAAATCCACAAAGAACTGCAAGAGACCAAAGCTTTAGGTGGTTGAAGGAAGCCATGATAAGGAAGTTGAGTAGAGGAACATTTTAACTCCGTATTCTTAAAAGAAATGAAAAGTGTCTTTTACATATGACGTATTATCCACCCACACGTGACCCTCCTTGGAGTCAGACCGTGGGTATGTATAGCCTACTAGTAAGTTCCGAAAGCAAGACTAAATTTTACTGTTACTGAAAGTTGAGTCAATCGACTTCAACAATATTGTGCGATTAGCATTCACTAAAGCAATTTATTCACCCTTTCTCATCGTCTTCAAGTCAAGATATCAACTTGACGTGCGTATTTGGCCCTATCCATTTTTGAATCGGAGATAACTTCAAAAAGTTTCCACAGCAGGGTGTACGATATTTTTATGCGTGGTATTATTAGAGAGCTATAGTTGCCAATGGGACAGCTCTGACCTACAGATGATGACAACACAAAATATATAACATACCGCTGTATTCGTTCTTTAAGGAATTTTGTATAACAATATATGTACCTAGGCACACAAACTAACTTTTTAAACCCGAGATTTCAAGCATACTTTCAGGGACTGTTTTTGGATGAGATTTTAAACTCGTCAATAGGACTTATAAAAACTGGGACAGGGCCGTATAGAAATGTAACCATACCATCCATAAGATCAAAGGAAATTGCTTGGAAATCGGGAATGTAAGTTTTGTCTTTGTTGTCAAAATGTATGTATACACACATGGCCGCAAAAAGTACAATGAATCACTTTATACAAACAAAATGAATCAACAAATGGACCAACTCGAATATACATTGATACATTAATGCTGGTTGCCACATAACAGATGAGCTCTAAATATTCATTTCGCAGAAGTAGAAATCATCTGACTTGAAGAGATTTTTAGAAGTTCACATTTCTATTGTGATTTTGATGCTGAAAAAAGTTATCTTACGGGAATGATTAACTTCATAAGAAGATGGCTTGTAGCTTAGTTGATATTGCGTATTCTAAGGTGGTGATTACCCATTTCGAATTGCCTAAGGAGCAATCTTTTGATTGGGCTCTATGAGAACTTCGTGGCATTCTACCCACTTACATGGGTCCTTATTGGAGCTAGATGCTAAAATATTTAAGGTCCTGCCCTTGGGTAATAGAAATGTTCCCTGCGGGTCGTTGAACCCACATCACGATATTGATTGTGTTCTCAAATTGAATTTGTACCCCCTAAACGTTCGGTGTTTAGTTTATAAACCTCAATTTCGCTACTCAAAACAGAGACAAATTTATTGTGTGACACTGATGCCTGATAGATGAACGATGTTTACATGTGATGGCTGACAGAATAATATAGGAGAGAGACAGGGAGAGAGAGAGAGAGAGAGAGAGAAAGAGAGAGAGAGAGAGATAGGGGGGAGGGTGATAGAAAGAGCGAGAGAGAGCGAGGGAGAAAGAAAAATAATAAAGATAGATATTAAATATGTAGATGGATAGATTGATAGAGAGACAGATAGAGAGAGA
>NW_004797724.1:75579-76870 GCF_000002075.1 Aplysia californica | reverse complement strand
GGGGGAATTCCTCGTAATGAATTTCGCGCCATGTCCTACCTCTCGGAGGACAGATACGATCAATGTACAGATTTACGCCTGGCAGCTGGTTTCCGCTCTTCTGTCATAGCTGCCTATCACAAGCCACCATCCCGTCCCCTCCCCCACATGCACACGTTCACAAACACACATACAAACATATATACACACAAACAAAGGGGAGAGAGACAGAGACAGGGAGATTCTGCAATAAACAATAATTTACAACGATATTTTGTCACGATAGTTTCAAAGAAAATGGAAAACAGAGCAATCATAAATACTACATAAAACTAGGACAGAAAATTAAATTATTGCTTGTGTTCATTGTTATTTTGCTTAGGAGCCTCTGGTTTTGTGTAGTGCACGAACCCCTTGGGCATCGACTCTATTAATTTTTTAAAATAATTATTTGTGATTTCATCCCAAATGTCCCAGAAATTTACAAACAAAAGGTCTGAATTAAAAGCAAAGTCGCTTTTCTAGCTCAGTGTACTTTATTATAATGGATAATAAGTGTATGGATTTAACACCCTTATATTGTGTTACTTATGGGTCGGTGCCTTTAAATTTAACGTCAGTTTCAGATAGGACCAAGCCAAATGGGTGGAGAGCCTTGAAAATTCCACAAAATGATCCCAGTTCAAGAACGTTCAGTACGTAGTCCAGCATGATTGAGCTAACGGAGTTCCCCTCGTGACCTAGAGGTTTAGGTATTCGCCTCTCATGCAATCCGCCCCGGGTTCGAATCTGGAAACAGACGGAAAAATTTTTTCTCTAAAATTTTCTCCTTCCACTTCCTTTCCTGCTCTCTAACAAAACTCTGTCGTCTGCTTTCGTCTCCACTTGTTGGTCCCAACCCGTCACCTCCTTTGCCCCCTCCTCTGGGCGCCTGACTCTTTCTCAAGCCTTTCTACTGCTACTCCTTGATTCCTTCTCACTGTTGTCTTTCAGTCACCCCCCTGAACTTATGGCAGGAAAGATCTAAACCTAGCCTTGCCGGACAGGAGCGAAAAATCTCGGAGGTCCCGTGTGCAAGTTGTGTAGGTTAAAGATCGCTTGGTCGTCCAAAATCGATAAGAGTAGGCTTCGGCCGCCACCCGCGTAAAATTCAAAATTTTCTACCAACTGAAAATATTTAATATGTTTCCGGCGCGCTCATATGGCCTTATGAGGTTGCAAGCTCCGTAAAACACTTACAGAAAAAAAGAAAACAAAAGAAAGAAAAAGAGAGCCCCTCTTCTCTCTGTATATGTATATAATATATCATGTA